>NC_089869.1:6170675-6470675 GCF_036373705.1 Amia ocellicauda | reverse complement strand
TATGTATCCATGTATGAATATATATGTTTGTTTTCTTTCCAGGCACAGCAATTGTCACTGAACAACACGCAGCCATGTGGACAGATGGTCGTTACTTTTTACAAGCTGGCAATCAGATGGACAGTAACTGGACTGTAATGAAGATGGGTAAGAATCTTCATCTTTGCATTCTTAAACCATAAGTAAATCATTATTGATAATAATAATAATGCATGCATCCATCTTCAATAACTGCTTCATCAAGTACAGAGTCAAGATGCAGCAATAATAAGTGTTTATATGGTGGGGGAAAAAAAAGTTATTTCTGTTTTGACCTTGAATGTGTGGACAAATGGCTGTATATTGCTGGAGTTCACTGAGGCCAATCAATTTTTTTGCTCTTTTATTAGTATTGTTGCTACCATGCAATAACTGCTTTTACTGCTCATGCAATCACCTTTGATGTTATACCCATGCAGGTTTAAAAGAAACCCCATCCCAGGAAGACTGGCTGATTAGCGTCCTTCCTGATGGTTCCAGAGTTGGCGTTGATCCTTGGATCATTGCTGCAGGTCAGTTACAGTTAAGGGATGCACTATTTGTACACATTCGGGTGCTGCTCTTGCACAGCTGTTCAGTTAACCCCAGCACAGCTTGATAACTGAGGAGATTTCATGTAATTTCTCTGTGCAGATGCCTTATAACAGAATGATTTGTTTCAGATCAGTGGAAAATCATGTCTAAGGCATTGACCAGAGCTGGCCATTCCTTAGTCCCAATTAAGGACAACCTCATTGATGCCATTTGGGTTGATCGGCCCGCAAGACCCGTTTCTCCACTAATCACTTTGGCATTGAATTACACTGGTGAGTTTTGTCCGGGAAACAAATGATACCAATTAGAAGTGACTGAGGAAATGTCAGATCTTTTTGGAAATGAACATGAATCCAAAATGTTGATAACCGTTCTCTCATTTCAGTTGACTCAAAGTCTGCATGTCCTGTCTCTCACTGGAATGCAATTTCAAAGGAATTTAAAATGAGAATGATAAATCTAAAACAGTGTGCTTCTCTACAGGTATGTCCTGGCAGGATAAGATCACAGCGCTAAGGGCAAAGATGTCTGAAAGAAAAATCACCTGGTTTGTTGTCACAGCTCTGGATGAAATTGCATGTAAGTATGTTTAACATTTGTAGGAAAAGCAGAGACATGTGACATTGAAGAGTCCCATTTGAAACTTAAAATCAAATGTTTTACCTATGATTGATAATTACCCTTTTTTATTTTTCCACCAGTCTAGATTAATTCAAAATGCTTTAATCACTGGAGACTTAGTTATATTTATTATCTACTCATATCCCCAATGTCCTGGAGTTCATGGCCTCCTAAAGGTTTCATAAATTATTTAGTTTGAATTCATTCTATCCTAAAATAGCTTTCAAGCACTTTGGCATATATTAATTAGTCCTTCGTGTAGATTATCTGGCAGGATTGAAAAAATGTTCTAATTATGGTTGTCTTTGATTACAAGGCGGTAACAATTAGAAGATATTCCCAAAGTATGATGTCTCGCGAGAACGCGTAGCATTTGAATTTTCTCATTTCAGGGCTCTTCAACCTTCGTGGGTCTGACATCGAGTATAATCCAGTCTTCTTTGCTTACGCGGTTGTTGGAAAGAGCTCTATAAGGTAAAGTGTATGTCCTTGTGGAAATAATAAATGAATAAAAATACAAATTAGTAAGTATATAAATTCGTTTGGAAGGGTGATCTTCCATAACCTTCATATGCATCCGTTCCCAATGTATTGGTGGCTCTGTGCGGCTGCTCCATGTCCCCACACAGTGAATTACACTAAATTCAGTCCTCTGCTCTCTTCTCAGGCTGTTCATTGATCATAGACGAATTGCAGACCTGGCTGTTAGGGACCACCTGCAGCTGGACACCCCTGGTAAGGCTGAACTGAGTGTCCAGATCTTCGCCTATGAGTCTATATTTCCCGAGCTGCAGGCCCTCTGTGCTAGTCTGGGCCACAAAGAAAAGGTGTGGATCAGCGACAAAGCCAGCTGGGCCCTGACTGATGTCATTCCAAAGGTGTGTGCCCCTGTCATCTGCCCGCTTTGATTGATTTTGAAACAAATTAACCCATTTTAAAACTGTAAATTCACATTGATTTGCATATCTGGTATTGTTTTTAACTACACTTCTTGTCTTCCCTCGTTGAATATTCATTCTTGGCATGAACAATATATTGGGATCACAGTGCAGTCCAGTTTTATTCTTGATGCATCTGAATTGTATGGCCCCTCACATAATGTATATTGCAGTATTGTTTGTCACTTTTGCCCTCAATTCCTTTAAATGTCATTTGTGATGCCTTTTGGATGTGGTTTTACTGCAATGCTTGGCATATTCGGCAATTAAAAGTGCTGCACAAGATCCCAGTCTCTCTTGATTTCACCTGAACTATAATAAAGAATACAAAACAATGTAATTGTCTACTTGGTTCAAAAAATGTTATGTCATGTTTTACTTCTCGTTGAAAAAATGACTTTAAATGACCTTTAACTCTTCCCAACTCCAGACACACAGATCTCCTATTCCATACACTCCATTGTGCCTCGCCAAAGCTGTTAAGAATGAGACTGAAATAAAAGGAATGAAAATGGCCCATGTAAGTATATGATTTAGCCGTTAAAAATGAAAACGAGATGCTCTGTTTACAGTTGTACTTCAAGTGTAAAATAATTCAATTTTATCTTTTTAAAATCTTTTTAGATCAAAGATGCTGTTGCACTTTGTGAGCTTTTTGTATGGCTGGAGAAGGAGGTAAGCATTTTAGTTTACTGTATATATTGTTTTAGAACAGCTGGAAATCAATTATACTACAGAAATATTTTTTTATATGATATCAGTGTTGTTTTTCATAAATCCTATCAGAAAGGCAGGAGATATGGAGAGATTGTTGCTTGGCCAAATGCAGTGACTAAGCACTTGTCCTTTCTAGTTTTTTTTTTCTGTCTCTCTCCACCCTACACTGCACAAATTATCTTCCACTGTTACTTTTACAGATTCCAAAGGGCACAGTGACAGAAATATCAGCTGCTGACAAAGCTGAAGAACTCCGCAGGTAGGTTCTGATTAAAGCCTTTAATCATTTCCTAACTGGAGCTGGCTGATAAATATCTTTTAAAGAGTTACAGGCAATGTCATACACCATGTTACCCTGCCCCCACAAATGCTTTCTGACATTGGTGAAGTTTTGGAGAATTGGACACTTGAAATTGGGAAGAAGACATTCCTTCACAAACTTTTTATTGCTGTTTTTTTAAGGGGTGAGATGCCATCAAGATTGATGCAAAACTGATTTTCTATGCATTAGTTTGGAACGCCATTATTGTTATGGATCCACTGCCACCTTGTGGAATCCACGTCAGTTTTGATGAGCAATAAGAGGAAAGGTACTTTTCAGTATCAGAAGTGACACACATTTTAATACAACCATGGCTGAATTATAAAGCACAAGGATATCTACGGAGCCCCTAAAAGGACATGGGCTACATTAAAAAATAATACAAAGAATTATCTCCTGCCGACACATTTCATTTTTTTATTTAGATAATAAGTCCTGTGCATGATCTTGCCATAACTGTATGCAACAAACTTCAGTTTAGGTAGTAGGTGCATCCAGGGTAGTGATGTTCCCAATGTTTACATAGTTAAATTTAAATTCCAGTATTCTTCCAGCATTTAAATTCTACTATTCTGCTAATTTGCTATTATTGCCCTTGTAAACTAGTACTTATATCAATTAGCATTGTACTTTGCATAAAGTCTCACTTACAGGAAGAAATGCAATCTCGACTGCATGATTTAACTTTCTATTTTTTATTTTACAACATGTCCCTTTAGGGCCCCTGTAGATATCTGATATATACCAATAGATTAATTTTTATATCTGTATCTGTAGATTGCGTTTTCAGATCTATAGATTATTTTAATTGCAATTAATTGTTCTGTTATTCTGTAAAGGATACAGCAACTGTTTATGCCTTGTGTGCAGTCCATTTGTGGACCAATTTTTGATTTATTCTGTTCAGTTTCTGACTTAATATTATCTAATTGCTTTAAAGAACACCTTTAAAAAAAATGTCAATTGTAATGGACTGATGAGAGGGGAAAAAAGCATAATAATTTGAAATTTTAAGTGGTTACTTGCGTAGCACAGTTGTACAAAGTGATCACTGAAGGATGCTTAGACAATAATTTTATGATTTTATATTAGTTAACAATACATTAATAAGTAGCCTGCATATATTTAATAGCTTTGAAAACATAAAACAAGGAGCGATAGAAAACTTTCTTCAAGACGAAAGCAAAATGTATTCACTTATACACAGAGAGTCTAGAAATGCAGGTTATTCCTATATAAAATGAATGAATTGAAATGTTGTGAAGTCAATAATGCGCCTATTGTGTTTTTTGTTTTGTTTTTTTCTTCCAGTCAACAGAAAGATTTTGTCGGCTTGAGTTTTCCAACAATTTCAAGTGTGGGACCCAACGCTGCTATCATTCACTACAAGTAAGAGCAGAAATTAAATGAAAAGCAGTCATAGGCACTTTACTGAAACCACTCTTTATTTGCTTTTTAATGTCTTACCATTTGTTTTAAGACACTTTTTCTGTAGAGTTTCTCTGGAGGGTTACATAGTGATTTATGTGCAGCATTGTGGAATAAAGAGGAATTGGGAGTCTAATGATACTTTATAGCTTGCGTCACTCCGTTTATTATAACTTATCAAGTACAGATTACATTGCAGACTGGATTTCCTTGTGGTTTGTCATTCTTTTGTGTAATGAACTGTTGTCATTCCACAGGCCACTCCCAGAAACCAACAGAACTCTTTCCCTGAATGAGGTGTATCTCATAGACTCTGGTGCTCAATTCAAGTAGGTGCCTCTTCATTTCCTTTTTTTTTGGCAGTTGGTGTGCACACAATAAGAATATTCCTATGCCAGAGTATTGTTTTACACACAAACAAAGCTGCATTGAATGTGCCACTCGCTTCTGCTCCCCTACAACAATTGCCTAATGTTCTGTACGTTGGAAATGGACTGTGCAGTAAATGCCAAAAATGCTCTTTCCGTTTGAGATGCAGTGTTTTCAGCCCTTGTGTCTTTATGAAGAGAGACTCTGTATAGATTGCATGCATATCTGATTTCCCCCCAACTGCCATACTGTAGGAATGGTCAAATTGAGAAAAAATACCAAAATTAGCTGAGACAATAACTGTGCATTCTTTAGGCTAGGCTTGCTAGTCAATTGGTTATGGTAATAGTTTTTTATCAGGAAATTCCCAGCCTTTCACTGAAGTGACTCAATCACTTTGTGCTCTCTGATGCTTGGTTTGTTTCGATTGTCTTATTATATTTTTCCATTTATAGAGATGGAACTACAGACGTGACCCGAACAATGCACTTTGGGACTCCTTCGGCTTATGAAAAGGTATTCTGTTCTAACGTAGCATGCCATTTTCTTGTAAGCATAGCTATTAAATACATCATTAATTTTAAATCGCAATTATAGAAGGACATGACTGTTCGCCATAAAACATGATATAGTCATAGGTCAGGCTTTTTTCTTTTCCCATTCCTTCTAACTAGATCACATGTTAACATTGAATTCACCTTGAAGGTTACAGTTCTGTGAAATGACTGTGAAACTAAATGTATCTGTACAGGAATGCTTCACCTATGTTCTGAAGGGACACATTGCCGTGAGCGCAGCCGTTTTTCCCAATGGAACCAGAGGTATGAGTTTGGAAACGCGAAACTGTGAAGTATTGGAAAGGAGTCACAGGGGACATTTGATTTGTCGACAGGAAACCTTAGCTGAAGGTTTAGTCTATTGTTATTAAAGGAAATTGTATCTATGCATTTTTTTCTTTGCTTAACTTTGCAAAAACTTAAAAAAATAAAAAGAAGCAATACATTACCTTGGAAATTTAATAAGACTGCTGTAACTTTTATTGTGCGTCTCTGGTCAACTCTTCTGCAATTAAAAACACTTACTTGAACATCTGTTATGTTGGCGAGAAGCAGTGAAGTAACTCAGTTGCAAAGAACACACGCAGGTGTCGGAGCTAGCAATCAATACAATCTTGATTTTGTTTTTCTCATAACACAACATAAATCAGTTAGAAAAGTGTGATGGGGGTGACAAATATACCCCGAAACCGCTGCTACAAATTGCTGTCAACATTTTTATTATTTTTTTGATGTCCTGTCAATCAGTTGAATGTGAAGCTCGCTATCCCCACCTTTTCTTTATTTTAAATGACTAGATTAACTTTCCTAAATATGTGGCTTTAAACAATTATAAACAGCTTGAGAAATAATTACCAGAAACCAGGAATACTTACTCCCATCCCCCTTCCAGGTGACGTACCTCTGAACTTCACATTATTACAGACTAGGAAGGTTTTCAGATACGAAAAGCCTCTGAAATCAGTTATGCTCTTCCCTTTAAGAATCGCCAAATACTAAGACTAAGATCTGTGCTTGTTTGCTTGTTTGTATAGGCCACCTGCTAGATTCTTTTGCCCGCTCAGCACTGTGGGAGTCGGGGCTGGATTACCTTCATGGCACTGGTCATGGGGTCGGGTGTTTCCTCAATGTCCACGAGGGACCCTGTGGAATCAGCTATAAGACCTTCGCTGATGAGCCTCTTGAAGCTGGAATGATCGTCAGTGATGGTGAGCATACTTGTTACGAACATACGTTGTAGATTTAAGAACTGTGAAATAACATCATATATCATGGTTTAGCTTTAACAAGACTTTGGCTCATGGTTGTATGATAGATTTTTTTTTTTTTTTTTTTTTTAATCTCATAAACATCTCGTAAAATGTATTTCACAGAGCCCGGCTATTATGAAGATGGATCTTTCGGCCTTCGAATTGAAAATGTTGTACTTGTGGTTCCTGCCAAACCTAAGGTAAGAAACTGCTGTTACACCTGCTCATTTGGGCAGCTTCATTTTAGCACGAATGAAAGCAAAGTTTCTATTCCCAGGAATTTCTTTAAATGTCTTTTCTCCATCCCTTAGTACAACTACAGGAACAGAGGCAGCCTGACCTTTGACCCCATCACTCTTGTTCCCATTCAACTCAAAATGATAAATGTGGACATGCTTACCCAGAAAGAGGTAAGACCTTTTCACGCACCCAGAATGAATATGTGCATGCAGATCGGATGAAAATCTGCCGCTGTTTCCATTGAAACCTCTCCCTAGTGGAAATCAGGATGAGGGTCGATTTTGTTCTCTCTGCTGTTCATGTTAATGTTTATGATCTTCAATGGTCAAGTGTTAATTGTCAAAGCAAGCAGGATAGTTTTGAGGTGAGAATTCACCAGCAAACAAAGACAAAACAATAAAATAATCTTCCTTCAGCATAAGACACTTGAATGCATTCTTGCATATCTTCTGTGAGAATGAATCTTGAGGTATATATCTGCTGTAGTAAGTACAATTATGTGTAAACTGTAATATCCTTCTATATGAAATGGTTTTGCACAAGTGACCCACTGACTGAGCAACAGTTGGGAACTCTGTGTGTGTTTTCCATGAGCCTGTAGTCATATCACTTGGTAACATTGCTCTCCTTGTTTGCTGCAGCGGGATTGGCTGAACGAGTACCACAGGATGTGTCGAGAGGTGGTAGGGGCGGAGCTTGAGAGGCAGGGGCGGAAGGAGGCCCTTGATTGGCTGTTCCGAGAAACTCAGCCAATTGCCTGAGAGCACCTTTTGGAATGGACTCCCCAAAGGTTATTTAACGAAGTAAACCAATTGCAGAGGAAGATGCTCAGCAAAAAGACCCTTTTTCATAATGATGAAGAATTTCTTAATCTCAATCTAGTGTTGTCTGTATGCTGCACACATTTCTTATTTTATAAAATACATGAAGAGAATTACATGTCAACAATTTTAATAAATGAAATTAAGAAAACATGACAAATCTCCATAGTGATTCATCTAGAATACATGAGTACATTCTGATGCTTTGTAACACCTCTGTTTAATTTGATTCACACCAAAAACAGTCAGATTCTGTAGCATAATTACAGCTTTATATAAATATTTAAAATATATTTTTAAACGCTGCATTTGACAGCAGTGAAATGTTTAACTCTGGAATATAGACAAGACCACAGCATGTAAAATATGCAAGAGAACCAAGTGTGTTTGGAAAAACAGTGTGAAACCAACAGAATTCTGTTCCGCACAAAGCTACAAATGTAGCTACACAAATTATATTGAAGTCACATTAAAAGAAATTCAAGTGTAATATTTTTTTTCTGAAGTGAAACAAACAAGTTTGTTTGCAAGTGAAGCAGGACTCATGTGTAAGTGGACAAGGTGTGAAAGTGCCCTTAAAACACTAAATAATTAAATCCCATTTGAGTATGAGGGGTGAGAAGGAGAAGAAAAACAGCTTCAACTGTATATTGAATACGGAGTTGGATAAAATGCCCCTGAGTTAGAAACCACTGCATACTAAGCCCAAGGCCCTGCAGGATCTATGTGCAGATCATGGACTAATGTCTGGAGATGTCTTAGCTCAAGGGGAAAGGATTACACATTCTTCTCTGCCCCAGGTGGTGCTGCCTCGAGATAAATGTTTTTTCTGCTCCATTCTCTCAAAAAAATGTATTAAAAACCCGTACAACTGGAAACATTGTCATATCTGATCACGCCCCTGTGCAGATGACTTTCTCCCCCCTTCGCCCAACGGAGCGCTTGGCGTACTGGAGACTAAACACTTTTAGCTGACGCCAAATTCAATGAGTTTCTGAATTAACATTTTGACACTTGGAATGACATCGGTAATTTGAACCCAATGGTTACAATGGGAGGCATTTAAGGTCAGTATGAGAGGAATGATTATTTCATACTCCACTAAAAGGAAGAAAAATGCTATTAAATGCTAATGCAAGTAGTTATGGAGCTAGAGAAGTCTTTTTTATAGAAATGCATCAGGAGAAGTACTGAAGCAACTAACAGCTGCTCACTCCTCTCTCAACGCAATAATCTCTAAGCAAAAAGGATAAATCGGGCAGGATGCTGCGTAGATTGATGACTGACATCCTGTATATCATATAGCAGCTATTCAGGAATAAAAAACTTTTAAAAAGATTCTAAATATTTACATGCTCAAATAACATAGACCAAGTCAACAGATTCTTAGATAAACTACTTTTAATTAGTAACAACTCAAAGGAATGATTTGGATGAATTTATCACCATGGCTGATACAGAAGAAGCTATTCTATTCCACAATCTGGTGATGATGCAGGACCTGCTGGTTTTCCCATATATATTTATACAATTTTGAGAAATAAGGCATCTGGGTTGTTGCACAAGACCTTAGTTTATGCTTATGAGCAATCTAAATTATCGGACACAATGTTAATGGCTAATGTTCCGTAGTCTAAATAAACGAAGCGGACTCAGAACTCTGTTCATCGTACTGGCCGTTAACTCAGCCTAGAGGTGTGCATTTGGGGCTATTTTGTGACTGTTTGAACTAGGCACAGTCAAATTGGATACATTTAAACTCGAAATAATGAAATGACATTTAAATATGAGGGAAGAGAAGGAGAAGCAACACACTGAAGTGCAGTGATTAGACTCGCCAATTAAGTGTCCAGTCATCGAGTCTGAAGTACGGTACGGCCCTTCCCTTTTGGTACAATGAACTGATACAATAGACGAGCGGCCATTTTATAGCTGGCAGTTCCATATCGCCCATAGATCTTTGCTTCCCAAACAGGTGAGTTTGATGAGAGTGGGTAATTAGCTGTCGGTGCGTGCAGTGAGGAGCTGATGCCTTTCTCATATATCTCCCTTTATGTACCATGCCCCAATATGTGTCACAATATGTTTCTATGTGGATGTGTGCTTATCATATCCAATTAGGCACCTTCTCTTGTTTTGTGCCCATTATCATTATTTTCATTATAATTATCTTTTGTTCTTATTAACATAACTAACATAATGCAGCTAAATGTATCTACCACTGTCAACACTTTATTCAAGGGCAGCTATTCCATCTATCTATACAAGACAAGTGTTTTACTAACATTTGCTATTTTAATGCTTTTCAAAATTTAATTTGAAAATTAATTAATTCAATTTGTGCTATAACGAATCCGTGCATAGCAGAGTCATGCACAGCGTGGGTATAGCTGTATATGTATAAAATTAGCTGTTTCATACAGAAACTGGGAGAACACTTCTTATAAACAAGGCATTAACATGAGGATGTACATTTACAAAACATTCACTGTCACCATGAAACAAGTCATTAGTAAAAGTTACTCACTACCAAATTAATATATTCTGAGTTTGAATAGCTGATAAATGCAAATTTTAAATCTAATGTGTTACCTGCATGTAATTTTAGCTTCATGCTCAAATTTGTTTCTTAATGTTTGTTTAAATCATTTGATTACCCCGAGGTACTCACCTAATTCTGCTTACAACTACATTTAGCAGAATTTTCTCGCCACTTACAGGAAACCATACAGGGCCATTTTCTAGACTTCCTGACATAAATTGTTCAGGGAGTGTGGGAGTTGAGAGTAAAGACATTTTTCTTTCCCTGATTACATGTGACAGAACCTTTCTATCGATGATGCTCAAACCCCTGCATCTCAAAACTACTTGCACCGACTCTTTTAAGCAAAACCCATGAACAAAGGGCACTCGATTTCTTCTGTAATTTGAACATATCAACAGAAAAAAAGTCAATTACACTTTGTTGGTATTTATTAGTCTTGCTGAGGACATAGTTCAGATAGTTGAATTTAGAGATTGTGTAGTTCAGGAGTACTTGAATGAGGTGGAAGAACAAGAAAAATGTTTACAAAAGAACATACAGTATTTATTTGTCATGTGAAATATGAGCAGTTTCTTCACATATCCAATAAGTAGAGCTTCCAAGAACATATAAATTAACAAACTAGATGTAGTCAAGTATTATTTGTAGTACTTCTTATGTATTATCCACATTAAAACATGTTGCTCTCCACAGGTTAACAGGGGAAACTAACATGCACCTGTTAAAAACCATTCTGTAAAAAACTAAAATATTTTCTTATGGGTTATATTAAAAGCACACTAAACTGTGTCAGATAAGAGACTTATTCTATTTCCTTTGTATGTACACTTTTTACAGAAATCTTGGATATTCAATTAGCTGCCATAATGTCATTACATCTTGGGTTATTACATCTGTGACTGTTTCACAATCCTCAGTCCCACCTATTATCTTACATGTTTCCTATTCATAATAGTAATAGGTTCAGGCTTTTTAAATTGTCAGTATAATAACACTTGGATTTAAAATATTTAAAATTTAAAAAATTCCACTTTGCTCTTCTGCTTTAGAAATATACCAGTGTATGCATGTATGAACCAAAGTCCCATTTCACAAATGCATGAGGGTGGTTCAAAAAGCTTTGAACCTAATATTGAAAAAAAAGAAAGAAATAAAAGACACTTGCTGTTCCAGCTTCTCACAGCCCATGTTGTGTAGGCTCAGGGAGCTAAGAGAATATTTGAGATTGCTTTTTCCCTCATGCTTTGTCAAGCATTGTGCTGTTGTCAATTGTTTTGACACTAGAGAGCACTGAAGGAAATATGTGTTGGAAGTGTTTTCCACACTATTTGATGGCAACAAGCCTCTATCTATCTATCTATCTATCTATCTATCTATCTATCTATCCTAATTGTATCCTACAGTTGCATATAAAATGTGGACGGGTCAAGAATGATACCTCCTGCGGTATCTTTGAGGCTATCGCTTTGCATTAGCATGTTCTCGAAGACAATCGGCTCTCCCTCAGTGGTGACCACGCTGTCTTCAGCGGTGGCGAGAGGGTTGCTGTATATGAAGTAGATCTGGGAGTTCTCCTTGTACGTGTCCTGCCTTCTCAGCCAGGATAATGGGTTACGCAGGCTGTGGGTCCTCTTCACCGCTTTGATGTCCACCGGGCTCTTTAGGTTCTCGCGGGCCACAGTGTCCTCGTATGCCCTGGCCTGTCTGTGTTGCCTGTGAAATAGCAACGAAGAGCTCAATCCGAGTAATTTTTTAAGTGGAGAGCTATTCAACTCTTTATTTCAATGGCGCAACAGTGCTGCTTCACAAAAACAAAAAGATAAAAGCCCTTTTATGGGCAGCACGGTGTCGCCACAATACCAGCCCCGCTTTCCCAGCTGCCTAGCAGAAAAGGGCCAAGGTGATTCACTGCAGGGCAATTCCACTGCATGAAATCTAAGTCTGACAATAAAGTTGTGTGTTTGCCAAGAGAGACTCATCTTTGCAGAATCTATCCAGGTGTGTTGCAAAGACTGCTACCAAGAATAGTGGACAGCATATGAGTGGACAAAGATTTTATTCAGTTCTGCAGATCACATAATAATAATAATCATTTCATTACAATCCTTTTGTTTTAGTTTTTTCCAAGTATGTGTTCCAGACAGTTTGGCAGCCAGTGACGACTTATATCAACTCCAATCAAGGCAATTGCTTAACATAGAGAAAAAGATTGATCTGTGTGTTGGCAGCTTTTCTAATGCATGATTTAACTTTTTATTGTTTTTTAAAGAGGCTGCTTATAGCGTAGGTCTTGCACAGAAAAGAGAAATGTATATATGAATATAGGGAAATGATGTTTGAGGTGTAACATGTGGAATTAGGGGTGACCCAACTGAATCAAAAGAAAAATGAGTAGAGCACTACGCTACGCCATACCTCCTTCGATTGTGATAAGAGACGCTGCAGAAAATCCCAGTGAAGATCAGGATACACAGGGCTAGGGAGGTCACAGTGATGTTAAAGACTTTGAATTCTGCAATGAAAGTACAAAAATATACATTGATATTAATAATAATAATAATAATAATAATAATAATAATAATAATTGTGTGTGTAATTAAGCATGATGACTGGAACTATAAAGATACGTCTTAAATATATATTTTTTTATTATTATAATATTAGCAGCAATGTCTGTTTTTGGTGTTGTTTTAATGTGTGGTAAGGCAACTGTCAGCAGTACTCAAATCTTCAATCATATGCCAGTTAAATATTGCATGCTGTTGTCTTTTAACAGGCTCAAATAATAGACCAGAATAGATATACTCTCGAGAAAAGCTGGAGCTTAGTCACAGTGTTAAACAGCTGTGTTTGTAGGAAATGTATTTAATGCAGTCACAAGTCTCTAAAGCTTTATTGGTTAAAATCATATCTTTAAAAGTCACCTTGAAACCAGCACAATATGATTTTTATGCATACTGTTATGTTTTAACATGTAGTGTCATATTGGGGTACGAAAGTCAAAGATAATAAAAAATAAATATACCTTTCCTTGTTTCCAGCTTATGCAAAATAACTATACATTGAGAACAATTTTGTTTTTTTTTAAATGGTGTGTCAGTTTATTTAAATATTTATTAAAAAAGGCTGTTCATTTCTGTTACACTTCCAGTTAAGTCATTTGCCATCAGTCTCAGTGTCAGAATACACTAAGAAGGGAATCTGGACAACTCTTTCCTTTTGACTTTGGTAAGTTAAACAAAATGATAAGTTCCTAAAAGCGTCTGTGAGCAAAACTAAGCAAACTATCAGCCGAGACTAGCGCGAGAGACAGTAACTGTTCACTCACCATAGATAGCATCATCCAGATCCCTGTTGGTTGTCTCCAGATTGGCATTTCTATTGGGAGTGAGGACAGACGCAGTAGCACTGACGTTACCGCTCATGTTGCCATTGGAAAAGCTCAAATGAATTAGAATGAGTCCGAACGGAGGGATTTCAATGGCAAAAGACATGTGACAGAACTTGCCTGCGTTTGTTGCCTTGGAAACTTCTTTCTTTTGTCGGTCACATCCTTTATCCTCTCTTCTTGTCCTTGTTTTTACGGATTATTCATGCAATCTTTGACAAACAAAATGCAGAGGGCCAATAGGAACGCTTATGACAGCAGCTTTGCAGCTCCCATATAAGGCCTTGGAATTGAGGACATTGAGGTTCAATATTTGTGGTGTTCTCAATATGGACTAATTGTCAATCTTTTTAGTTTTTCATGATTTGTTTTTAAAGACTGGAGTTCTTTTTGTTCTTTTCCTTCTGCTGCTGCTACTGATTTTCAACAACCAGTTTGTTCCAGTAGGAAATGCCAATTGGTAGCACAAGCAAAGTGCTTACTTAACATTCATAAATACATGAGTACACAAGGTGCTGTTATTATATTTGCTTCCTTATGTGCGTCACATTTAGATATCGCTCTGCAGTTTCTCTCTGTTATAACAGGGAGAAATCGACAAACTTTTTGAAGTTGAAGTTGGCTCTTCACTCATGCAGTGGTGTAACTATGGATAACAGGCTTTGACGGTACTGACAAGGAACAAACAAAGGCAGCATTCTTCAGTCTTTCATGGGTAATTTCACAGTGCCTGAAATGCTGCAAGGAACTTATGCAATTGTTTTTCCCAAAAGCAGAATGAAGCAGAGAGGTTATTGTGTGGCAAATTAGTTATGCTGACATAATTCAGATTTAAAACCGAGTTATTTATTAATTTATGTTTAGAAAGATGGTTCTTGCTACAGGCAGGCCTTGAAGTCTCATTAGTGCGAGGATTTCCGTGTGTACAGAAGGTTTTCAACTTGACAAATGGTTAAGGTTGAATGTAATATCATTAGATGTGAAATTGCATTTAACTGATGGGCAGTCTTCAGTCAGAATGTTCATTACTTTTATTGTATTTCTCTTCCACAGCACTGGTGAGAGGTTGTTCCCGTTTAGTACCCTGGATGGTCATAAATCATATTTCAAAAACATCTATCATTATCATCTTCAGCCAATGCAGAGCTGCCACTGGATGAAGGCCTCTCGAAGTTCGTTCCACAAAGTTCCCTATTTTCATATACTTCTCCATCTAATTTTGATTTCCTCTAGGTATTTCCTGGAGATTTCTTGTTTAATGGATATTATATACATACCCGTGGGGTGCAGTCTTATGAACGGGCAACTCTTGTAATATCTCAGACATATATCTTTGGCAACCCAAACTGTTTTTTTTAAGTATAGATGGCACATTTACCTAACTTCACTTAACTCACTGACTCCATACAGATAATGGGAGCATGCAACCTTAATCTGACAATATAACATAATTGACAATATTGATGTTTCTTAATAAATTTCCCCAAATATGGTATACATTTTTTTTTAGATAGTTTTAGACATTTTGTTTTAAATTTAAATAATCACTCACTTGTTTTGCAAAGCATTGTCACATTGTTGAACAAAAGGAAAGGCTGGAAAAACTCAAACTGAATCTTGGATTTTCCTTTTCAGAGATGACAGTTATTATTATTATTATTATTATTATTATTATTATTATTATTATTATTATTATTATTATTATTATTATTTTATTTCTTCCTGGGCGTGCTTTCATTGCCTCCAAGTTCACCCTCCAAATTTGATCAGCATGTAACTCTTACCAACAATACCAACATATGAAACTGCACTGTATTTTGCACAATTTTCTTGTTCAAGTTACTTCAGCTAGAGACTTGTTTTTGTGACCACTATAATATGCCCTGGGTAAGGGCTTCAGCAAATAAATAACTGTTAATTAAACCATGCATTACTATTCCTAGTAGCTATTCCCATTGCAACCTAGCTAATTTGGTGGGTCCCTAGTGGCTTTGTGGGCAATGCTAATTTGGCGTTTTTGTGCCAATGCTGTGTCAATGTTACTAGGCCAGCATAAGCCGTGAGCGACATGCTTTCTAGTTACTGGTCCAATATACCCATACATGAGTTATATTGGAGAGACAGACATCCAACTGTCTATATGCTCCTGTTTTTTTGAGGTAAGAGGATTTATTTCTGCAGATCCTGTTAGCTTATGTGCGGCCTGGGTCCACATCCCAGTCAGGGAACCACTGGGCCCCAGTTTATAAATAACAGATGAAACTACACCAGATGCTTCATTGTTTTGCATTCTTGCGTTCTGAAACAACATCCCCGAGCAACACAGACGCACGCTCTAGGAATAGGGTACGTGTCCCACACTTTGCTGCATAATTGTTTAATTCGAGAAGGGATGGAGACATGCATCCAGGAAAATTACAGCTGCACCTGTACCGAAGTGAATGCAGTTTTCTGTGTCTGTCGCCTGGATAATGCGTTGCTTTTGATTTTTGTAATTCTAGTGGCAGATAATTGTTCTTGTCATTACAGAGAACATGAACATCTCTCTATGCTTCTACAAGTAGTATTGGTGGACCAGTAGGTGCAATCCTTTCCTTGTGACCTTGTCCACATATTTTTGAGCCATGCTAATCATCTGCAGATTGTATGATCGATTTACACTGTGTCAGGAAAGGACCAGACTGACAGCAGGATTTGAATGACATGTCTTGGATTCTTTCAAGTCAGTGTGGGTGTGCAGGGTTGAATCACATCAATAGTGACGGTATGTAAAATAAAATAAGAGGCCTAAATATCCCACCATGAACATGTTTTTAATTCTGGAGGGCATCTATGAGACACAATTTGAATAGACATTTGATGGGTGGCATTTCACTGGCTCTGTTGAAAAAAGACTGACTTCTTACGCCAAAGGCTTTGCAAAACTCTAGGCCCTGAAGGTGACAAGTCCCAAAATGTCTGTCACCTCTATTAAACTGGAGTGTGTAACCAGTGTTAGACATCTAATGTATCTGTGTGACATTATAAAACCCACACAGTGTATAATAGATCTTTTTAATGGCACATTAATTAAGCAATGTTCCTGCTCAACATCCTAATATTGCACATAGGAATTTGAAATCTGCTGAGTAACTTCAGGACATGGAGGCATTAGGTGAAGTGGAAATTTTGAAACAGATTGGCTTCTTTCTTGGCTGTGCAGTGGAAATGCAAACACGCTCCAGATTTCAGGTGAACTGGAATTTCCAATGACGCCTGGGGAATATTTCTTTCTCATCTCGGAAGCACACTGACATGTCAGAAATGATGTTCTATACAATGATTTTTATATTTCATGACACTGTTGAATTTTGGTTTTGTTTTAGAAGCAGAGCAATGTTTTTTTTACATTTGTTTCCACGGCAAACACTAAATGTGTTCAAGTGGAAAAAAGTGCTGATAAGAGTACAATGGGACAGGACACAGGACAGCAACTATATTTTGAAATTCTATTTGTATGTGTGTTTGTATTAAATGTAATCAGTTCAGCTAGATTAAAAAAAAATGTTTCTTACTGTTTTCATAATGGTGTTCAAACTCTTGTTGTAACAAGGGTATTTGTATTTGTAACAAGTTTGAAAGGTGTGATGCAGATTAAAAATGTTCACAAGATCTTGACTGATTTATTTATATTAGATTTATCTCTATGAGTCTCTTTGAAAATGTTTAAATTATTAGAATACAATACTGATTGTGAAAGTTTAAGAGAAACTTAGTAACATAATCTTTCCCCCTTTTCTTCAATCTTCTAATTATTTTAAAAGCATGATGAGTAAGATTTGAACACCTGCATTATTTGCATTTCTAGGTGGTGGTGTCATCAGGAAGAAGAAACCAGGAAGATCTGTGACTGTTATCAGCATGTTTTACAAAATGATGATGTTGTTTTATTTAATTTATTTTACTATGACAAAAAAATGTATTTTGTTCAGATCAATTTAAAATATTATTAAAAGTCTGGGTTACTGAAAGCCACTGGTTCCTTAGAGGAAGAACTGTATTATAGAGGAGATTAAGTGATGTTTAGAAACAGCAGCTACCATTATGTGCAAGTAAGCCAAGTCTATGGTTTAAATGCTAATGTCATGTTATTATTATTATTATTATTATTATTATTATTATTATTATTATTATTATTATTATTTGGCAGATGTCTTTGTTTCCAGTGACTTGCATGCAACAACAAACATTGTAGGGCGGAATATAGAATTCAATATAACGTTTTATGTTCTACAAGCATTTAAAGATTAACTGACTTATCAATTTGCTTTCCTCCAAAACATTACATCAAAACAGCAGGGTGTGTTTCAGTAGAAATCAACTAAAGCTATCAAATGATCAAAGGATTATGTTTCCTTTTGCTATGTTCTGCAGTGCAGTTTGATTTGGAATAAGCAAGCAGGCAGCCCCCCAGTCCCCACCCCATGGGTTTTGGAGTTTCATTAGGTTTCTTCAAAATACATCACCTGTCCAACTCTCAAGAATAATTGGTAGCAAATGGAAACCAATTGCATGTACTAGTGTGCCACGCTCTTAAGCTTGATTTTGTATTGATGGCTCCAAAGACCAAAGCACATCCCCTTACCAAAGCACCAAGTCACTGAAGTGTGAATGCACAAAAGATGAGCAACTGACCAGAATTATATACTTTTTCATTCCCCCGCCCCCCCTCTGTGAGCATTACCATACCACTTGTCCCCTAAACTGCCTCACTTCATAGATTTGTTCTCAAGTACTGTATTACCTACCTATCTATATATCTATCTGTCTAAATTTTATGCTTGGAAAAACCTGATTCTCATTTAGATTTGTATTTATTTGGCTAGGCAGTATATACGATAGTAATAGAAATATACCCAAAACTCCAGAAAAGTTGTCAAAAGAAGAAAATGTTCTACATACAGTGTTTAGAATAATCAAAAGAAGAGTTTGAGAGAGAGAGAGAGAAAGGCACTCGATGTTGAAATAAGATTAGCATTTCAGCTTGCCTTCCTGCCTTGTCTGCCTATCTTGTCTTTCCTTGTCTGAGTATGTACTGTTGATTTATGCTGTGTTCTATATAGGTAATCTGTACATTATTTACACACACACACACACACACACACACACACACACACACACACACACACACACACACACACACACACACACACATATAAAAGAACTGCGTCGGGAAACGCGTGTTTAGGCACCACGCATGCGCAATGTCAACCAGTTACTCAATCCCACGACGGCTCGCAGGCCGAGGTGAGGGAGCAACGTCCGTGTGCCGCTGTACGCGCGTCAAATTTACTCTTATTATCATTGTATTATTTATGTCTTAGCAGACCTGTTCCCGGCTGTTGTCACAAGTTCGCACTATCAAATGTAAATGCCTGAGGTTTTCTACCTCAGCAAAACGCACCAAGCCTCTGGATGATGATGAGACGTTTCCTCAGAGGCGCCCTACAGGTGGAATCACATGTCCCCTCTGGTGAACACGGCTGAAGAAAGTCAGAGCACCTGAATCTCTAGCAACTGCTCAGTAACATCAAAAGTAACCCGTTGTAATGGCAGGAAAAAAATAAACTGTATCAGCGGCGGGTGTTTGCAACATTTGAAGAATATTCCAGAAGCAGGCGGCCTGGACCCGCGGCACCGACACTGAGGAAGCTGGCGCAGTGAGGCTGGCGACGGTGAGTTTCTCTTCAGGCTGTGACCTGCTAATGGGGAATAATGAGTAATTCAGCCAGCTCCAATTTATATATCATTTATAATTCAGGACTTTTAATTCAATATCTGAAAACAATTCGTATTCTCCAGGCGTCGTGCACTGTTGTACTGCTAGCGATGTAGCTCTGAGACAGGAGAGCTGCGCTACATGTTCTGCGCGCTGGAGAGTGTCATGTTATCTTAAGGCTAAATAAAGTGTACTGTGGGTAGAGACTGAGGTCTGAGAAGAGAACAGAAATGCACAAGATTGCTTGGTTAAAATGTGAAATAATTTGCAGGTCTTGTATCAACTGGGATAAAAGTTAGTGCACTTTTCTAAGTTGAAGTTGGGTGCTCAACCTTCGCTACGCCAGGGATTCACAGAGTTTTGGTGATGGAGGGTCCAGTTTCCAGAAGTTGCATGGGATAGGGGGCCGCACAAGAAGATGTGCCACTCCTAAAACCGAAATATTTCCCAAAGCATACCTTTTTTTTTATTGCCTGTACATTTTTATATCTAAATTATTACAGCCACTTGCAACACCAGCTTAGGTTTGAGCAACCACAATTATGCTGTCACATATTACATTATCCTGGTCTAAGAATTAAAGATGATAGCCTAACAAAAAAAGTTACTCTTCAAAATATACCAAGTAAATATTAGTTCTCAGGGGACCATACAAATAATGTTAAAGTTCAAATTAAACAAATGATCTAAATTGCCCAATGGTGTGCACATTTATGCCCCGTTTCCACATGTCCAGCCCTGGACGCTAGAGTCATTTCCATTGCAAATGTGCAGTAAACAAAAAACAGACATATTCTTTAGGAATATGAAATAATCACACATTTCTATTTAAAGTGCAGCATAAATTATTAATATATTCTCTGCCAGTACATTGATGCTTTTTATGCAATTACAATCAGTCGCTTTGTAACATCGTACTAGCTAATATACAGTAGCTTATTCAGAAACATTGAACCTACAAATTATGTAACAGTAACAGTTTTCAGCTGTATCCAGGTAATGTTACTCAGTACCAGACTGCCCTGCATGGAAATTTCTGTGGGAAACGCTGTGTTACTATAGTAGTAATTTCCCCAACAAAGACTCATAACTGGAAGGGTGTGGGTTCAAATCCCGGGTGGAGCAGTGCTGTTGTACCCTTGAGCAAGGTACCTCACTTGTAAAATGCCCAGCTATATAAATGGGTACAAATAGTAAGTTGCCCTGGATAAGAGTGTCTGCTAAATGACAAATAATGTAATGTAATGTGTCCTCCTATCACAGATCCACACAGGAATGACATGGCTTCAGTCAGACTTGTCAGTTCTGCAACATACAATGAGGTCCTCCTTAGACAATGTGTTTGGAATCTGAACATCTGTCCTCTTTGTTATAACTAGTTTTGATGTAGGCCTAAAGCATGTTGTGATTAACAGTGGATATTTTGAACCTAATACATATTCAGTCATACTAGGTATTTTTACAATGTGGACCTCCAAAGCTTTATTAACTCAGGCAAGATTAGGCCAAACATGGCAACTATTGCAGTACACATTTGGAGATAACCTTTACTACTTTTGGTGTTTGTTTGTATGTTTGAGCTCACTCTTGATGATGTCTTACTTGATTAAGGTTTTTCACAGGTCAGAAAAAATAATGTTGATGACTTTGATGACAGTTCCTTCCCACTAGGGGGCATTATTGTCTCTCCTCTGCCCTTGCATTACCCATCATCCTACTGTGGAAATCTCAGTAATTTGCAGCAAAGTCTTCTGTGCAACCAATGCAAAGGGATATGGGTTTTACAGTATTGAGTTTATTACCCCTGACTGCAGTTTATAGAAAATATAAGCCTGATTAGAAATAACACTCCGGTTCCATAAACAGATCATAGAAAGGTCAAAGAGACAACGGTTTGGGCCGGCATCTATTTATTCTTATCTGAAATGTGTCTTTTTTTATCAGTCAGTTAGTTATTCAGAAAGCTACTGCACGGTGACACCCTCACCACAAAGATTGACCTATGCTTGATTGGCCACTGTCAGGCAGGCGACAAATTGCTCAAACTTACTGTTACAGAAATTATTATCCTACATAAGCGTCTATGATGAGTTTTTCTGCAGCTCTAAGAAGTGTTTTTTCCTCAAACATTTTGTGTCAAGTAAATCACTGTACCGTGAGAACCTCTGGAATATTCGGTGTCCTTCTCCAGAACGCATCTCCCCACATTATTCAGGAGAAAATCTTGTCTGTACTTAAGCATTCAAAGTCATGACAATCACCTCAATGTTCCCCTGAAAGTAAAGGCATTCCAGTAAAAGTAGCAAGAAAGAATTCTGACATGCAGAAGATCTATCAGAGCAATAAGCTTTGATTTGACTCTTGTAACATTAGCAAGGTGTTTTTTTTCTGTCCATCATTAGTGAAACTAGGCCAGATTCCTTGCTTTAAGAAAATATAATAATCTAAATTGCTTTGGCAGGTGTGCTGAAGTTAATAACAACATTCTCTGACTTGGTAATGAAGGTAACAAGAAACCTGAAGCTTTGTGTACATGTGCATGTTTGTGTGTGTGTCCGTGTGTGTGTAGCAGTGTTTGATTTTTTTTTGTTTTAGTAAACTTAATGATGTGAAAGCATAGAGCTCAGTACTAATTCAGTTTCAAATTCCTGAAAACAAAATGTGCTTTGGTGTTTGTAATTGAGGAACCCATTTTCTAAGAGCTGTCATTTAATGGGTGGGGGGTGTAATCTCCAATAAATCCCCCACTGCACCTTTTTGTATTGACCATGCATGGCAAGTGCTGCAGACGTACAGGTTCTACTATTTTAAATTATCTGTCAGATAGTGGTTTACAATATTCTCGAATTCCCAGCTTTAAAAAAAAACAAAAACAAAACGGTCGTTGTTCTTTAGGAAGTCATCCATTCATGGGAATCAAATGGGCTTTGCAGAATCGATTCCCTTAAGTCGAGTGCCGCCTCTGTGGAAGCTGAGAGACTGAAAGTAATGTGGAATTCCACTTTGTTTGCCTCATTTAATTTGTTTGTTTGTTTGTTTATTTATTTATTTCCCGCCCGAGTTCTTCAGCGGTGGCCTTTACCTCATTTTCACTGATCTCCGCAGACTAATTCTACTCTTTCTCCATTACCGGTTCTTAACAAAAACACTGCACTAGAAAGTTATCTGTTCCCATGCAACACAAGGGAGTGTGGTATTGGATACAGCTGCAGTCATCCATTTTCTCAGCAGCCTCATGTAGCCGTAGCATTATTTTTCAGCCATTGTTCGAAGGGAACTCATCTGCATTGGCCTTGGGACTGTTAGAAGCTTGTCTTTCCTTTCCTTTTCTCCCCCCTGCCCTGTTTAGATCAATTGACACCACACAGTGTTGTTATATTTCAGAGCATGGGTGGAGAAGCTTTAATAATCTAATCATGTTTTAACAACATTAGCCGGTTGGATGGTCCCCTTGGCTATAAAACAGGAGTTACACTGTATTAAATTACTGAAGTTTCCACTTTAACATCTGGTCAAATCTCTCCTCTCATTGCTTCCAGAGAGCTTGTAATAATAATGTATTAGACAGAGCTTGAGTAAGACGAGCTGTGTGTGGGAGCCACCTTTGACCACAAAGTATTTTCATTAAGCTTGTGTTGTGGCAAGAGACTGCAGCAGGGATATATTTTTTCTATTCTACTCTGGATCTGGAGAATCTACATTACCTCATTACCTGAGGCACCAGTTTCTTGTAGGGTTAGAGAACTGGGGTGTGCAATTGGATTTGTGATCTTTGGAACATTATGACACGTACACTTTTACAACTGTCATCCAAATTCATTTAAAGGGGCTGAAAAGGCAGTGTTAGATACATGGGTGAGAGTCGGAAAACTCCTTCAAGTCTCTGGGTTTCCAACCAGTTGAGAAAACAACAATACAAAAAAACAATAGATTTCTTATGATGGGTTTTGGTTTTTTTAAGCTATTCTAGGCTTCTGATGATTTCTACTCCTTTCAGTAGGAACAGTTTTATCAATATTTATTTGACCAGTCTTCCCGGTTCTTTCTTGTAAACCAGGGATTGTTTGTGTAAATTGCACTGTAACCGTACAGTACAGTTGTAGTGATGGGATAACATTGTTTCAAATGAAACGGGTGAATATTTTTGACTACAACTGCAATGGTGTAGAAATAGGTGCAAGTAAGTTCTGCCTTTGTTATTGATAATAAAAGTTGAGCAGTCTGTCTTGTGGTTACCTACACACCAGAGTAATGAATATGCTGTATAGTTAAAGGATTTGCTGTGAGTGGCTTTAATCAGATCAGGTTCCTCATCTGGAGTTCTTAATTAGATGTTATTCTCTCTCAGTAAATCAGTGCATGCAGGTCTTATTTTGAGCTCCCCTTCTCTGGGGGGGAACTGCAAAGTTCTGCCTCTCAATGTTGATCAGTAGCAATATTGAAGAAAAGGAACAAGAAAAAAATCAGATATGCCTGGAATGGCTTATGATCCTTACTTAGATTTTACAATGTCAAAATTAATTATGTTTAATGGAAGATTACACAATGACGCCATTTATATATTAGCTACTGGAAATTGCAAACGTTGACAAAAAAATATTAAAATTAAAAATGTGATTTCAAGTCTGAATCTGCTATAAACTGGTCATTTATTAAATGTATCCTAAATACTCTATACAGTATGCAGTGGGTGCAGGGATGAGTTAAAATCATTATGTATGAAGCATTGGATCAGATGCCCTTGTTGAAGTCTAGAGCAGTGCGTGTGATATTTATATATTTCTAGCATTCACTGCAGTTATGTCACACGCTGCTCTTCTTGAGCTCCGACAAGGGAGTAAGCATTAATGCTCCCAGAAAAAGCTTTTCTGCTTATAAACCAATATATAACATACACAGATATTGCTGGCATTGACAAATTGCTCATGGTAGCTGCCGCAAAGCATAATACCTGGATTCTCAGTACACCTGGAGACCCTGGCAAGCCACCAAGTCACCCTCATTGTGAATGTGCAGGCAGGACAGGGTGTTCGAATTTGGCAAGGGCCCCTGCAATAACATGCTGCATAAATCCTTGCTCCACATCCAGCTTCATAAATTGGGAAGGCTGGAGACACAAATTAATCCCAATTCCATTTGGCTGGTCTGCTTTGAGACTTTAATATCTTGGCAATTCTATCGCAAAGCCCACATTTTGACAAGATATATATTTTTTAGAATTCGTCTTTTGGGCTGCATTTTTCCTGTCACATTCAACTGTCTCTTTAAAGCGAAGCTATGTCATAGTATCAGTAGTGAGAGTACTGAAAGGGTTTCCTGTGATCTCCCTGACGTTAATGACAAACTATTTCAATTTGAATTTGTGTGTGAGCGCCGGCACTCAGGTGAGGAGATCATTTGCTTTGTTGATTATTGTAATCCATGTTGTGACAGCGAAAGACAGGCCTGGATAAATGGTGATAAACTTGGCATAAAGGTGTTATGTTAGTCAGACAGATTTAACAAACAGAACAAAAGTGATCCACTACTCTTCTCTTCTGTTTGAACCAGTTGCCTTAAATGGCATTTCGTTCAAATTGTTTTTGGAGAATACCTGTAACAGCTTTAATTCAATTTCACAGCACTCCTTTCAGTGAGAGCAGTTTTCTCCCAAATATTGCAAATTTAAAAGCCATAATAGTTATGACTAAATCTCCTGTTTATGAAAACTGTCAAACTCTGTTCAAACTGTAGACATTTATTTACATTCAGAGAGAAAGATTCTGTGCCGGTTTCAGAAATGTGACTATAGCTCCTGATGATTTTGTTGGCGGCTGGAATAGTTTACTGGTCGGCTCAGTTTCAGTTTATAATTCTGGAAGCTTAAGGGGAGATGAATTACAAGAATTGCTTCAGAAATACATTGCTACCGATATATAAAAGGCTAAATGTAGTGTATTAAACTTTAAATACATCTTAATGCCACATTATTGCTGTTTTATTGTTATATTACTGATATATACTTTTCTCTTAGGTTCTTAGAAGTACTGTTCCACTGTGATCTATCCTTTTTTACATGAATTGCTTAAGGCTCTTCATTAAATCTTTTTAGAACTGGCTTGTACTGACTTTTTCTAGCATCTTTTAACTTGTTTGCTTGTGAAACAAATAAAATGATACTAAATTTAACACACAACCTCCTAGGCCTCATTATTTTCTTTATTTCTGCAATGCATTGACCTGCTTTTTTTCTTTTTTCTTTCTTTTTTTTGGAAAACCAACATATAAACAAAAATAAAACTGACAGCCAAGTTTGTGAATAAATTGATTCAGTAGAAATTACTGAGTGCATAAAATTAGAGGATGCAGAGAATGACGTTAAAATGGCGGGACTCAGCTACTGTACCATTTATCCTGTTTCAGAGTTCTTGGATGTTGTTATTTTCCTGTCCTACTGATTCAGCTCATCCCAGAAGTGTTCTGTGGGACTGAGGTCAAGCCTATGAGCCATGCCATGTTTTAAATGCTGATCTTCTTCAACTAATAATGTCTTATATTCCCAGCTTTGTGATTTATTGGGATTACGGTGTTGTAATCTCTTTTGTATCTTTTGTATTTCGCTAAAAAAATCTCTCAGCCTGCTGTTGTCCACATTACTCACAGTGATTTGTTTAAAAAATTACTCCTTATACACAATTCCTATGATACTCCACAATAATTAAAAATGAAGTCATGTATATATATTTGGCTTCTCCTTTAAGGCCTAGGAAGTGTTTGGAGCTGGATTAGGCAGTTAGGAGCTGAAGTGAAATGCAAAACTGAAGAGAATTCAGCCCTCCAAGACCAGAGTTGTGCACACCTGATTAACACAGTTCACGGCCTTTGGTAGAATCTGGCAGAGAGAGGCTTTTCCCATTTTATTTGATGAAGAAGTATATACAGACGTGGCCGAAAGTATTGGTACCATTGCATGTTATTCAAATAATGCACCATTTGCCCTGAAAAGTGTTGAAATTAAAATATCTTTTGTCATCCATACATGCATGTCTTTGGTTTGCAGTGGAACAAAAAAAAACAAAAAACTGAAAATAACTGAATTCTTGCTTATTCTATAAAGACATTCTAAAATGGCCTGGACAATATTATTGATACCCTTTAGAAGTTATATGAAATAATTGTAGTGATACCTCAAGCAGTCCATTCTCTTTTAATTAGTATCTTCCCTTGACGTGGCCGCAAGAGGAAAATTGACCCAAGAATGAAGAGATGGATTGTTTGAATGGTGGAGAAAGAACCAAGGAAAACCTCAAAACAGATCCAAGCCGACGTTCAAGCTCAAGGTGCAACAGTTTCAAGTCACACCATCTGTTGCTGTCACAAAAAACACAAAAAAGCCTGACTGGAGTTTTCCAAAATGCATGTGGACAAGCCATAGTCCTGGGAGAATGTCCTTTGGACAGACAAAACAAAAGTAGAGCTTTTTGGTAAATCATAGCAACTCCATGTTATAGGAAAAAAATGAAGCTTTCAAAGAAAAACACCTTCCCTACAATGAAACACGGTGGAGGCTCAGTGATGTTTTGTGGTTGCTTTGCTGCCTCTGGCACTGGGTGCCTTGAATCTGTGCAGGGCATGATAAAATCAAAAGACTATCAAGGCATTGTGGAAAGAGCTGTAACTCGCAGTTGGGAAAAGTCACCCATCAAACCCGAGAGAACTGGAGTGGTTTGCTCAAGAAGAGCAGTCCAAACTACCAGTCGAGAACAGTAGAAATTTCATTCAGATCTACAGACGGCGCTTGATTGCAGTTATTGTCTGTTAAGGCTGTGCAACTAAATATTAGGTTAAGGGTCCCAATATTTTTGTCTGTGCCATTTTAATTTGTTTTAATATTTAAAGTAATATGTTACATCATAAATCAAAAGAAAAGTTTCTGTTCTACTGAATGTGCAATAAAGAATGGTGGATACCAAATACTTTTGTAAGTTTCTACTTAGTTCAGAGAAAATTGTGAGTTTTTTTTTTTTAAAGTGTAAGGGTACCAATACTTTCGGCCATGTCTGTATGCTGAACTAAATTAAAATTATTATTAAAACATAGTACATGACCTTAGTGTCTTTTGGATGTTTTTGCAAGTGTATGCTCAATAACTTAATTGAGGTCAGAATGTTTTAACAAAGTAACATTATTCATAAATTCTATAGGTAATCTGAAATCTTCCATTGAGCAGCAAAACATTACTAAAAACATTAAAATACGCACATTATAATTCCAATTAACCAGTATAATAACTATCCGAGAGCTAATTTAAAATGGAAAATTGAAGACACTGTAGTTTTTACTTTTATTTCTAGTTAGAAATTACTTTTGAAACAATAGCATCCCAAAAGCTTTATTTTAAAGCTTAACTACTACTACACCCCACATTTTTTATTACTTGATTACTGTTTTGGAAAACTAGTCTTGTGACATCTTTATGGACCACACCTGTCATTTCTAATTGAAACCTAGGTCTGGCAAAATATTTAATCCAATCAATTTCAAATTCAGAGGTAACCCCCACCCACATTTTTGCATATTCCAGACAATTAGGATTAGTGTCCATATTCAATATACTCTGGGTTACCCTTTTGCTCTCTGTATCTTGAATGCCCAGAAACATATATTTGTTTCATTCACTTACTTGTACGCCTTAAATTAATTGATTTTAATCAACAGAGTAAAATGAATGTCAATTTGTGAAGCCGCCTCAGAAAAATGATTTGTTTGTTTTTATACCTCACTGACACCAATTCTGTAAGCTGCATGGTCCTGTGAGGATCACATCCATTAATCAGACCTACAGAGCTTGCTCATTTGCATTCTTTATTTGGCTGCATGGAGAACAACAATATATATTCTAATAATAAAGTTGAAAAACAACTTAAAAGGCACACCAGAAAGTGTTGGTAAGTGAAAACCTCTTCACAAACTGGCAGATGGTATCAAAGCACTAATGATTTGTTTAATTACATTTGCATTTGAAATAAAACATGAGAAAGGTTTTGTTTTATCTAGTGATTATTTTATTTTATTTTATTTCATAAATTTTTCCAGTTTTATCTGGAATTAAGTCTTTTCACATTCTTCCTTGGGCTCAAAATTGAGGTCTGTCTGCATTCAGCAATTATGTGACATGTTTAAGTTTTTAGAAATGTTTTAAATAAAATTAAATCTTGACATCTCCAGCTATCCTTTAAAGGTTTGCATACACATTTTTCAGTTGTGATGTAACTAGTCACAGGAAGACACCAGTCAACATTCTCAACAGACAGCTTTATGATGGTGGATAGATATTATCATTAAGAAATCAGTTCTTTTGATTTGTGCCATTTTATGTTCTACATTTTTAGTTTTTTTAATATACCCTTTCATTCTTCATGAGATTGTAGGTTTTGTAACATTTTGGCAATCAAGGTCCAGGTTTTATATCCACATGTTAGCATAGGCAGCATATTGGTCATCATTTTTAATTGTTAAGGCCCAAAAGGAAGTTTTCCCCTTTAGAATCATACCTAACCTTTTAAAAGCATTTCATCTTATTTTGGCTTTAATTAGGTGGGACATCTGTTTTTCAGTTGATAATATTAACTTACCTAAATATACATCATTTTTGGCATCTTCTAGCTTAATGCTATTTACTTCCTAATCTTCTTGGGAAGGGTCTATTTGTTAGTAGCTACTCTAGTGTGCTGTTGGATGGTTTGCTGACCTGCTGTTGTAATTCTTGAAGTTTTTTCGGGATTTGGTTCAAATACAGGGATGGTGTTGGCCAGTTTATGGGATATACGAAGACCCACTCCAGTATCATGAAAATGTCTTCCGATTTCCAGGGAGAAGCAACATTATTCAAGAAAGATTTATGAAAGCAGAACTGACCATGTAGTATTGTCAGGAGCCAATAAGCATGTTATAGTTCAAAATTGTAAGGATATTTAATTTGCAATGATTTCAACTTATTTTGCATGATTCATCTCTGGTGATTGTGATCCAGGGATTTGTATTATAACTTGTGGGCCAGGGCCACTTAGAACTGAAGGAAAGGAGTACAGGGCCTTCAACCTGTCCAGTTCCTCCACCCTGTGCATATTACCTTCACTTATTTTTTCATCTGATATAATGGTGCTCACCATGTGTGCCTACCCATATGACTGTGTGTGTGCTGAGCAGTTTGTCTCTGTTTACAAATGCTCTTACACAGAAGTGTGTGTATTGTTATGTCACTCATTTTCTAATGTGACGGCATGTAGTCCCAATTGCTAGACATAATAAAACCCCCAGAAAAGAGCAGCAATTTTTTTTTTCTCTTCACAATTTTCTCCTATTAGTTGTCTGCTTTTTATGAAAAAGGGAAAGCTGATTAAATAACTTCTTGGACTGTGAACAGTTGAACGCAAAAGGAGGAATATATAAAATCCTACATCATGGTGTCCGTAGGCAATCCAGTCATTTTCTTTCAGATGTATGCATGGGAAATAAGCCAGCTTGCTTGTTTTTCAAACAAGTGTGGCATCTGTTCGCTAAAAGCATGCATTACCGCTCTATATTTGGCCTGTACTGTAAAAGGGTACTAATTAGCTGTACTTTCATTGTGCACCACTGTACATGGAATGCAATGTAATTATATGAGTAGCAGGTGGATTGTTGTCTAGGCATAACAGTTTGGATTAAGAGTGCATAATAAGGGCTTCAAGAGTCTTGGTTAAAAAAGGCACAATATTTATTGTAAAAAAATAAAAAAAATACAGGAAGATGTTGATTAAATCTAATGCAATTTTTCTCAGTTATTTTTGCATAAGAAAAAGACAATGACAAAAATAAGATAATTATTGTCAGGATTAAAGCATTTTTCTTTTAGAATTTTAAATCTCGAAAACTGGCAATAATCATTTTCTGTCTCTCTCTGTCTCACCTCTCTCTGTCTCTCTCCCTCTCCTCCCTTCCCCTCTCTCTTGTGTTAGGTGGACTGACACTTATGTACAGCATCCCCAGTATTAGTTCAGCTTGAAACTTTGTGTAGATGAACTCTGCTGATAGATATTACAGAGTGGGTTCTAGTTAACAGAGATGAATCAGAAATATTGTAGTTTGAAAGATAAGAAGGCATGCCTGGTCTAAATAAGGCATTTGGTATTTCAGGGATAATTGGCTCCATAGCCAGTGGAATGGACTTTTCACATCTTCTGCTTCAAGTCAGTGAGAAGTAGGAGACCTTGTTTAGCTTCTACCAATTAAATTTCCTTGTCCGTATGCAGCTATGAAATTAATGTATATTTTAAGAGATTTAAGAATAAAGCCTATTAAAACGTGGCTGCTGCAAATGTTATTATGAGCCTCAGAGAATACTGTGAAATCTACAGGGGGAGGTTCTTTTTTTGAAACAAGGATAACTAATTCTCCTGGTAGGATGCCTGCTTTCTGTGATGTGAAGAGGCCTGTTCCGTTACAGTAGATTGTTGTGTATCCAATAAAAACAGCGGACGCTTTGAAAACATTATAACTGTGGAACTCGGCATGACCTTTTTTTTTTTAACAACTCTGTGCCAGTAATCATGTCTCGTCTGCTTCGTGGCTCCTCTTGAACCTAGGAATAACTGTTAATACCGCACGTTTTGACTGCTATCAAATTGAAGCATATGTTGATGTTTCTTTTGCAAAAAATACAAATTGCTAAAATTAGATAAAAAGCGGAGCTCATTATGCAGCACATTATGTATCAACCTGTAGGGCAATTGTACATGTATATATGCTACATAGTTGTTAAACCTAATAGTCTTCATTTGGGGTTTCAATATAAAATTGTGAACAGACAATAGGACTGAGGATTGCAGCAAACCATAGCTTTCTGTTCCAAACAGCAGGAGTTACTTGGCCAGATCATTTTCCAGCCTAGGGCTGTGTCAGTCCAGGCTATTGCTAGGCACTTAGAACAAAGATGGTGACTATTCCAATATTTGCATGGCCATTGTAATAAAACTGACAGCTTTATGAAAAGGATTCACTATCCTCGCGTAAGCCTGGCGTGCCAGCATCAATTACATCCCGGGCCTATCTTACAAACACAGGAATCGATTCAGAATATTTTATTGCTTTAATTAAGTCACTCTGTGCCCTACTGAAGGGAATTATCAGGAACAGGGATGTTTATTTCCTTTTTAGAAATTTTCATTCTTTTATTTCTGCTTGGTGTTGCAGAATTCCCTTTTTTTATCTAGAAAAGTATAAAGCACTGTTACCCTCAGCTAATGAGCAAATTTGTGCAAAAGAAAACTGTCAGCATTTTCCTATTTCATGAAAGACAATCCAGTTGCTTATTCATTCAGTGCAAAAGAGGACGGGGGGAAATAATACACAGCTTCACTTATTGTTGTCTAAGCATGGCCTGTATGAACAATATTTTATTTATGAACCCCAAAAAATGCAGTTAGTGCTTCTTGTTGTCAAAATCTGCAGTTGTTGGGTTCATTCATGTTCATTTGACTCCTCAAGGATTGTACCCATATTTTAATTATTTTTATAACACATTTCACAATGGACCCCATTTACAGACTATGTTTATCTATATAATGACAATTTCTTGCACTCAACCTCCCAAAAAAAACAACAACACACATACAACATTACACTTACCGTGCTTTATAATAGAATGAAATACAAATATGTAGCATGCTGTGTGTTTTTCCTATAGAGAGACAAGTGCCCTGTAGTTAGGTTAGGACCTATTGATTAAATAAACACTAAGAGATAGTCACACCAGAAGTATTTATAAGCAGAATAACTTTTATCATATATATTTTTGGGTGGGGGTAGGGAAAATGTTCTGATTCATAACTTCATATGGAAGTCCATGTTCTCTTTTGCTCCTGCTTTTAATTTTTATTTATTTTGCATGGATGTGCATTGAGATTTTTTTTTTCCATTTTTCCCATTCTCCCCATTCAGTTTTGTTTCTAGTTTATTTTGTTAGCAGTAAAATCTGCTGGCTTACAGGACAGGGTTGGCTGCTACATCACCGGGGAAGAAACCCAGCATCTGGTGATGTCTATGGGTTCCAGACTTCAGGCAGTCATTGACTGCAAAGGATTTGCGACCAAGTATTGAAACTCACAATTTAATTCATGATTATGTTAGTTTGTCCAAATAATTTTGAGCCCCTAAAATTGAGGAGACCACATATAAAAATGGGTGTAATTCCTAAACAATTCACTCAATTTGGATGTAACTACCCTCAATTCAAAGATGGAAGTCTACACTTAAAGTACATCTTGATTGTTTCCTTTCAAATCCATTGTGCTGGTGTAAAGAGCCAAAATGATGACAATAGTGTCACTGTCCAAATATGTATGGACCTAACTGTATATAGCATCATCTCTTTAAGTAAGTGTAAGCTTTTGTTAGGGTGACCCTTTCAAACAAACCTAGTTAGTTGTGCCATGTAACTTGTATAGACTGATTTCAAGATGCAATAAAAAACTGTATTTGTGTCCTTTTTTTGATGAAGTATAAAGGGAGTACCAGCATATCTTTCACTCAGCAATCACAAACCTATTATTACAACCTATCTTATACCATTCCAGGTTTACATTCACATTTATATTCATGTATTGTTTTTTGTTTTTTTGTAACCTTTAATCTTCTGCTTAGACGACGTATCACTGTCAGCCAAGGTAAAATAAACAGTGCGACATCTAAATCAATGTGCCATTGTTTTTCCTTGAGTGACAACTGTTTGAATGTGAAAGCCACAATGTGTAAATTGCACTGGTGAACATTAAAAGTAAGACACAGAAGCAAACATCTCTGCAGGCACTTCTTCTGGACTGCATTCAAACAGGCTTTTAATTTAAACATTTGTCCTTTACGATACTGTGTAGGTTATATATAGGCTACATCAGCTTTCACTGGTCTTTAAGGAGTTCTTGGACCTTTGCTGAACCAATCACACACAGAATGTTTTCTATTTGACCTCAGCTTGGCCTCTGTGAAATAACTTGTGTACTCTTTCTGGTGCCATTTATTTTCATTTTGGAACAGGCGAGCACTTTCAGTCCATGTCATTGCAGACAGTGAAGCAGAAGTCCTTATTTTATCATCTTTAATTTTTCCCCTGGCACAACAGCTATATTAAAATATAGTAATTATCATTTATGTAAATGTTACACATTTCAGCAGCACTTAATTCCTTGAAGGCAGCACTAAACTGTGGTCTTTGGTTTATACATCCTTCCTGGCAGTTCATCATAATTAAGAGCGCATGCCTTCTTGAAGTCAACCTGTCATACATTCATATACCTGAACATGTGCGTAATGCAGCTCAAAACCGCTTTTGAACAAACTGAAGAATATATATGTCCTTAATGAAGACAGATTCCGTTTCATCAGTGATAAACAGTTGTGGTTTTAATGAGAGTCTCGGGCCTCATTTGTTTTAATCCGTTTTCATATGTGCAGGATTTTGTTCAATTAGTGTTTGGTGTGTCAGCAATCTTGACCCTTCTGCCCCAAGACCTGAAACCCTCTGCTACACACACGCACACACACATCAGTGGATTATATTTAGTGTTTAAAGGGATATTAATTACAGTGTACCCCCTCAGAACTGAATAAAGCAAACAAATAATGACTAACAGTCATTTAAGTAATTGGCAAGGAAGCCACCAATTAAATATTGTATAGCATCAGATTCTATCTAGAGGCAAATTGAATATAAAGGCAAATCTAGGTAATAACTAGTGTAGTCCAGTCGCTCTAAACAATTTGTACCCATGATCCTCCCCTTGAATTGTGAACATTTTTGAAGTGGAAAAGTTAACTTATTTAAATACAAAGGTAGGGGTTGGGGGCTAACACACCCAATGGCACTCAACACTAATTCTGTGAACTGATAGAACTGATTCATCTTGGTTTAGGTGAAGCTTTAAAAGCTGCTTAAAAGTTGCCAATACTGCAACATCCAACAAATGTATACAATATAATATATAAAGTTTGAGGATATGTTTATTAATGCTGGAGGAAAAGGCATTAAAAAGTGTAGCAATGCTAAGGTCTGAGGTTTCCATTTATGTAAATTGTTGCCTTTTTGTTCAGCTATGTCCATCAAAATGAAATTACACAGTATGACTGAAAAGGTAAATGTAGTTCACATCAGCCTAGTGGTTAGCTATTCTTCTCTACTTTATTAATAATATACCCTCTTATGATCTTACAAATAAAGATATAGGCCTACAGTACTTATTCTCCGGTTCTCCACTTCTCAAGAGTGCACTAAAATATGCCTGGAGAAGCCCACAACAGACATTAAAATCGTTGGAATATCGAATTTAAAAAAAGGTTGTTAAAGCAGCATGCCAATAAGATGCAATGGATACTGAGTTCGGGAAGCTTTGATCTTGCTCACAGGCTGGATTTTGAGGTGAAGAAGAGGCACATGCTGAATCACATACAAGAAAAAGTTCTAGGCCTGTACCCTCTTGAGATGTATCATTGTCACCATAATCAGCTCTTGTTGATCCACCACTGGATGAAGGCCTCAGAAAAGATTTTTCTACTTCTTTCTATATACAGCGTGTCTTTTCCATTTAATTCTAAAATGGGATGAGAAAACAGCTGATTGAAGTACCACTTTGTTATGCACGGGAAACATAATGACAAATGCAATATTTTCTTTCAGCTAAAGGGAAAACATAAAACCCCACCCTGTCTTGAAGTGCCCCAGGTATTTTGCAGCGATATGGGAATCTTAAAATTACAAATTTTTACAACATTATCCACATGTTCTGAATTTAAATGATCACTGCAGATGAAGGAACTGTTTTTTTAATCAAAATAATTGATTTTGTAAGGTGCAAAACTCACCCCCCCCTTTGGAGCTTGATTTTATAAAGCATTTGATATTTTTCTTGCAGATAATTTAACACAGGTTGCATGGTGGTGGGGTGGTTAGTGCTGTTGCCTCACAGCTCTCTGGTCCTGGGTTTGAGTCCCGGCTTGGGGGGGCCTGACTGTGTGGAATTCTGTGTGGGTCTGTGTGGGTTTTCTCCGGTCACTCCCACCGTCCAAAGATTGGCCTGTGTGTGTTACCCAGCAATGGACTGGTGTATTCCTGCCTTGTGCCCTATGCCTGCTGGGATTGGCTCTGGTAACCCTCTACAGGATAAGTTGTTTTGAAGATGGATGGATGGATAATTTAACACTGGGTGAATAATTTTCCTTGGGACATACTTTTCAGTGCGGTCTATGCAAATGAGGTGCAAAAGAGAAACCCTTTAAAAAGCTGATAACATTATGTTTTGATGCTGCAACTTAAACAATCCCATTTCAAATCAAATATTGCACACCTCATAGCAAAATCCTAGCGAAAGTGTTTTGTACTAAACTCACCTGAAACTGAGTTTTGTGTAGCTGGTTTAGTTCAAATGATGTAGCATACCCTCTAACATTTATTTTTTGATAAATAGTCATTCAACCTCATTGTTGGGAACCTCTGGGTCATAAATGGCTCATTGCTTTTGCTTATCTGTTATAAATCAGTTCACAAGGGCAACCTTTAACACCTTCACAATGTCTATATAACATTGGTCTGAATAAACAGATTTTTTCCACAGAAAATTCTCACACAGATTAGCACAATTATGTAAATGATGTAAAGGCTGCCAAGATAAAGCTCATTCCATTCTAGGTAGCTGTACAAATATAATGCCCTTCCTAGGGAAGTAACCTAGCACTTGTTCTTATTTATATCTTAATTTATTTATTTACAGTGAACATGACAATTACATAATTTCTATTCTTTAAATATGCTGTTTTTGCAAACTTTACATTTTCAGATCTTTGGTTGTAATCCTAACTGCATCGTTTTATGTTTGGAAAGTCCCAGGGTCAACCCCAAAGGGGGGGGGGGGGGGCATTGGTTTTGCTGTGCCCTCCCTAGTGGGACTTAAACATACTATTTAAACATATTTGTGTGTTTGATCCAATTAATTTCTTAAACAGCGATTTAATTGTAACACAATCTTTCCTAAACGAAAAATGTCAAACAATTACATTTACTTTCCTGCCAGAACATAAGCACGTAGTACGCTGTGTATGGGCAGTTCAGGAATGCACTCAGGGAAATAACGTCGCTAGGCAACTAGTTTCAGAGCCGAACTTTATGTTCATTGCTCACCTTGTGCAAAAGTTGCTAATGCTTTTGGACCCCCCGGACACACACTGTCCTTGGAGAGATGTATAAGCACTTCAGTGAACGCAACACACAGCTTTGCTCATGTGCTTGCTGCTCTTGACCTAGAGAGTGAGACATTTCTTGATACTAAAGTCATTAAGCACATAATGGACTTGACAAAGTCTCCAGTAGTTGAGCCATAGTATGTTGTGGCAAGGCAGTTTATCTGCACACAAATGGATGGAGAAGAGGGAAAATGGACAATCACACAGTACTAGAGACCACAAAGCATGCTTTAACATCTGGCACTTCTACAGCCTTGTGTGAGAATTCATTATCTGTTCTAAAGAACATTTTTAAGGATCACAAACGAGCCAGGTGCCACACACACAAGGCCCATGCAGGTGCAGCTTGCATTTTAGATACGTCTTACCTATAAATGCACTAACAAGTGGGAGGACAGAGTTTCGAAGAGATTTAGTTCTGGCACTCGCCGTCTTCAACTTTTGTAATGCTGATTATTTATTTGCTGCTGTGTTTTTGTCTTGATGTTTGATTATGATTTCAAAAATTAAAGCATTTAGGCTCACTGATCCAGCAATTTACTATTGTAGCCTATGGAGACATGGTGTATGAAATGGACTGCTTTGGCCTTGTATGGTAGGGACAACATGTTTGGTTGTGTAGTTTGTTTAAGGAAATTCTATTTGAATGATATAGGCTGTGGGGGTTGCACAGAGTGTTTGAGGTTGCAAGAGTGTGGTTTGCTGTTCTTGTATTGTGTATTGGCCTACTGTGTGCTCCATAATTATCATTGAGGTGTATTAGTTGAACTCTCATGTTGCCACCCATGTTATAGTGTTACTCTAGTCCTGCAAATTCATGTGTCTCAAACTGTTGTAGCCCACCCCCCTGTTAAAACAGAATGAACCCCATTAGATTTGTTCTGGCGATGGCCCTGTAAAGCACCTTTAAGACAGAAAATGGTACCTGGATTGACACACCCACATGCTTTTAGTTACAATGAACAGTCATACATTACTTTAACTGGAAACTCTAATGTTACAAATAATTTTGTAAGAGATATATTTTGAAGCCCACAAGATGCAATCAGATTTAAGTGCTAAAACTTTACTTTTATTAACAGAGTATAGAATCTTGCATTTGTGAACATGGACCAAAGCCTTCCAAAAATATCTGCAAAAATGCATGTGTAGTGTTAAATACTAAAACATAGTATACAGTACCATAACTGGTTGATATTGGTTTACACATACATTCAAGGAAATCAATGTGTTGCTTTAAAATGTCTTATTGGTGCCAGTCCAATAACAGATAAACAATGTATTTAATACAATAATTATCTGTTCCTATATTTAATTAACCAAAGCTTGTATTTAGAGAGATTCTGGAGTATAGTGAATTGTGATATTTTAATAATCCATTAATGTAATGAGAAGGTTAATAATCTCAGAATAAACTACAAAACAATATTAACAGCCATTGATTTGAAACACTTTATAGCCGTCACCCAGTAATGAAGTTCCCCCCTCAGATAACAAGCCAATTACATTTTTCACAATCAGATTGAGTAATTATGGCTATGGTTACATTGCTGTTCGCTGATAATAGACTCTTGCTCTGGGTTTATATGTTTATTTTTTCTTCACGCTTTATCTGCATCTTGTTAATTGTGACCACACTAATTTGCTTCACTTATTAAAACGTGAGTTTTTGTTCATGTTGTGTGTTATGATTAGAGCCCGACTGATACAGGTTTTTTGGGTCTGATACCTAAAATTGGGAAGCAACATTTCCCGATTACCGATATATCTGCCAATATCTTAGCATGCAAAACAGACATTTCTAGCATGGATCCCTCAAGTCTCTCCCTGTCAGAGAGAAATTGTGTCAAATATGCACTGAAGGCAGGATTTTTACATTTTTACATTTTACATAATAAACTTAACGTACATTTTCATCATAAATAACAACCACAAATCAAACATTGTAAAAATAAATTAGAATAAGGGAGAATAAAGGATAAATATAAAAATATGCATGTTCTATACATTAGAACAACTCACAATGTATATTAACAATTTCACACACAAATATAAAAATGTGCATGTTTTATACATTAAAACAAAGAATACGATAGTGTTAAGTGCTGGTCTAGCTTATATTAACATTTTACACATGTCAGGTACAAAAGTCCTGCCCATTGATCAATACTGCCGATCCAACGGGCAGTTTACAGTGAGGGAAAAAAGTATTTGATCCCCTGCTGATTTTGTACGTTTGCCCACTGACAAAGAAATGATCAGTCTATAATTTTAATGGTAGGTGTATTTTAACAGTGAGAGACAGAATAACAACAAAAATATCCAGAAAAACTCATTTCAAAAAAGTTATAAATTGATTTGCATGTTAATGAGGGAAATAAGTATTTGATCCCCTATCAATCAGCAAGATTTCTGGCTCCCAGGTGTCTTTTATACAGGTAACGAGCTGAGACCTCTTAAAGGGAGAGCTCCTAATCTCAGCTCGTTACCTGTATAAAAGACACCTGTCCACAGAAGCAATCAATCAATCAGATTCCAAACTCTCCACCATGGCCAAGACCAAAGAGCTGTCCAAGGATGTCAGGGACAAGATTGTAGACCTACACAAGTCTGGAATGGGCTACAAGACCATCGCCAAGCAGCTTGGTGAGAAGGTGACAACAGTTGGTGCGATTATTCGCAAATGGAAGAAACACAAAATAACTGTCAGTCTCCCTCGGTCTGGGGCTCCATGCAAGATCTCACCTCGTGGAGTTTCGATGATCATGAGAACGGTGAGGAATCAGCCCAGAACTACACGGGAGGATCTTGTTAATGATCTCAAGGCAGCTGGGACCATAGTCACCAAGAAAACAATTGGTAACACACTACGCCGTGAAGGACAGAAATCCTGCAGCGCCCGCAAGGTCCCCTGCTCAAGAAAGCACATGTACAGGCCCGTCTGAAGTTTGCCAATGAACATGTGAATGATTCAGAGGAGAACTGGGTAAAAGTGTTGTGGTCAGATGAGACCAAAATCGAGCTCTTTGGCATCAACTCAACTTGCCGTCAAATCTTGGGTGAGAACCTCCTTCCCTCAGCCAGGGCATTGAAAATGGGTGGTGGATGGGTATTCCAGCATGACAATGACCCAAAACACACAGCCAAGGCAACAAAGGAGTGGCTCAAGAAGAAGCACATTAAGGTCCTGGAGTGGCCTAGCCAGTCTCCAGACCTTAATCCCATAGAAAATCTGTGGAGGGAGCTGAAGGTTCGAGTTTCCAAACGTCAGCCTGGAAACCTTAATGACTTGGAGAGGATCTGCAAAGAGGAGTGGGACAAAATCCCTCCTGAGATGTGTGCAAACCTGGTGGCCAACTCCAAGAAACGTCTGACCTCTGTGATTGCCATCAAGGGTTTTGCCACCAAGTACTAAGTCGAAGGGGTCAAATACTTATTTCCCTCATTAACATGCAAATCAATTTATAACTTTTTTGAAATGCGTTTTTCTGGATTTTGTTGTTGTTATTCTCTCACTGTTAAAATACACCTACCATTATAATTATAGAGTGATCATTTCTTTGTCAGTGGGCAAACGTACAAAATCAGCAGGGGATCAAATACTTTTTTCCCTCACTGTATATTGCAGGCAGCACAGCTGTATATATAATTTTTTTTTTTAAATGCCCTCGAAAGTGTAACTTATTTATTACGTTTGTTAAACATATTGCAATTTGAATCATAGCAAAAACACAATGTACGATTTGAAATAGTTTAATAAATATAATGTATAGTTTCAGGTTCATCCAACTCTTCTGGGAGGTATGTTTTTTCACTCTCATTTTCTTTAGATTGTTCACTGTGATCTGAGATTGCATGTCATTTGGAGACAGTTTTTGTTTGCTGATATCCAGTTAACATCGTCAGCAAGCATGTACTGTTTTACTATATTTTAATTGCTATTGTGAATCTTGAAAAGCGATTTAATTAACTTTTTAATGAAAATGCGCTTCAATACCATAGTATACGGTAATCTTCAGTCATGACGAGAATACATACTAACCAAATCCACGGATACTCAAGTGCAGCACAGCTTTCAAAACCCTATTGGTTATGAGTGTTTTAGTAAAAGCTCTGAGTGTGTTTGTTTCTCCACGGTGCTCTGTAGTGTGTCCCTGTGGAGTTGGAAGCTTCCAGTGAAAACTAAAGCAACACAACTATGTTAATAAAGAATGGTAAATAATTATAATAACGACTGTTAAACCATATAAGCATGTATTTTTTTAATGTCTAAGGTATGATGAAGGATTGTATGGTAATTTGAAAAAATATATTTAGCAAATTATCGGTGGAATATGGGCCAACACAGATATTTCTGTTTCAGCCCAATATCGGACGATAATATCAGTGTTCCGATATATCTGTCGGGCCCTAGTTGCGATCTGAGAGAAAGTGGGGGCTGTGGCAATTTATCGCTTGCAATGGGTTGCATAAGCCTTCTTTTACGGGGATCTGAAGCAGACAATGCTCCAGAAGATATTATGGGAGGAAAATAATGTACAAACGCATTATGTCTGAAATCATAATGCATTTACAGAATCTGATGGATGCAGTTGCCTTAAGGTTCAATCTAATGCCTTCTTCAGATTGTGTCTAAATTCATCCTTAAGTCAAAATGTGCGGCTTTTGGGCATCTCAAGATGAGATTCTATTTCTCAGAACAAGAATTTCACTACTGTTTAACACTTAACGTCTTATGTTCACACTTCATGTAATTAAGTTCAACTGTTAATTGACAAATTATTTTTCACTTATTTTTTTTTTTAACACCACAATGTTACAAGCACAGCAAAATCAAATGAAGTCTTTCCATAGTCATGCCTCAAACTGCTGGTGATTGAGCACAGACCTATAGCATTTATTCGATAGGAACTGAACAATCATGCCACTATTAGGGAAAATTATGCTATTAACTATGACATGATTGATAGACAAAGTTTTCAAAAGTTTTCATGGGTACTTCAATAATTTAACTGACATGCCGTCTAGGAACCTGTCATAAAATAAAGGCAGATTGAAATTTCTTTTGATTAAGGTAGTGTTTATATTCTATAAATATTGGTGGTGTATATCAGTCCAAATACCTTCTTTTCATGCTACGGAAGCTTTAAAAAGTTTGCAAAACACAAAGACATTTCAGAAATCAGAAATAATTATCCTCTCAATTAATGTTGTTACTGCTGTTGGGATAGGAAATCAAGTACAGCATTATACTTTTTACAATTGGGCCGGTGTTCCTTGTGGTTTTAAAAATTAAATACTATTAATTCGGTATGTATGCACACACATTCTGTCATTTCAACAATTATAGAAGTATACTCTTTACTTCTTAGTAGAGCATCACTTCATATTCTAGTTTTAGAATATATATTCATAACTGATATTGTTTGGTTATATTAATTTGTCTTCACTGCAAGTGCCATCAGTTTTGGCCTTTCTGAGCAGCTGAAATTATAGTGCAAGAAGCACCATTTCAGGTGCTTTCACTGTGGTTCACTTAATGTGCTTTTGTCGCCTGAATTCTTACAGTAGATATCTGCTGGAGCACGGAGAAGGCGACCTATGATGATATAACCAGACACCCTAATCATTGTCTGTAAAGCACTGATTTACAAAATAGGCACCATGGCCTATTCTTGCACATCTTCCATCTGCTTTAGGTGCCATATATATAAGTTTCCCAAGCTGTCTGCATATATTCAGAGCCAATGCCTGGTTTGGAACCTTTTCCTGGTTCTGCCTGAATTAATCATCCTTCAATTGCTAACCCTTCCAAAAAACATCCCAGTTTGAGAGGCTTTATTTATTTCTTTGTTTAATTACCGCAGGTGCATTGAGCACTTTTGATCAGTGTGAAAATAAACACTTCGTGCATTAGTCACAGACAAATAAAATTGGCTTAATTTGCTTAATTGCTATGTGCTTATCTAACGATTATGTATTTGTTAACTATATGGAGTTAAAAAAGAGGGCATGAAATAAAAAAAGCAAGGCAAAGTGCATTTTCAACAATGTCAGTAATTCAAATATAATTATATATCTGATTCTGTAATGCATATTTTTTTTTTCTTTCTCGTAATTACAGACTTATTTGAACAATTTATGCAGTACATATAAGCTGTCACTAAAGTGCCAAGAGCAATTCCTTCCTAAGAATAAAACACTTCCAAGGTAAGCCTAAATTATGCATACAGTAATGCCTAGCTGGCATGTTTTACACACTTTCAGATCCAATTCCTATTTAAAATCTGAAAAATCACTTTATTTAATGTGAAGTTTTAATGGGAATTCTTTCACCCTTTACCGATGCCTCTCATCAAGTATCACTCAGTAAGCTTCAAAATGAATCCATATATTATGCTGCTTTTTACTGAAGGAACAGAGTTTGAATCAAATCATGTTAATTTTTAACATAGTGCCTGTAATAAAAATGCTTTGCATATCACTAATAATACTATAAATAATGTATACGTATTTTCAGTTTGTTGTCTGGTCCCAGATATTATTTCAAATTAACTCATATTTTGCAAAAAATAAATAAATAGCATCATATCCCATTATATCCTTAAAAGCCGCTGTCACTGGGCCAAGTGACTGGGTTCAGCTGTTAAATAGAATGACACCAGAATCAAATACTGTTTTAATGCTACTGCTAATGCTTATAATAAGAACAACAAAACCCAGACCAAAATACATCCCTCCCAATCTCTTTGTGCTGCAATATCTCAGACGCTGTCTATCATAGTCTCTATATTACACTGGACAGCTTAGACTTCAGGTAACCATTCATAGGGCTAAATATCCCACAATTCCTTGCTCTTCATGGTCAAAGAAAAGTGAACAATCAAAAATGTATCAACATTCAACAAATCATATTAAACATTTATTGACATGTAACCTTATTTTTTTCAATCAGTTAAAAATAATAATGATTATTTTTATATATATATATATATATATATATATATATATATATATATAGTACTGTGCTGTACTGTGCTGTAAAGTAAGAATGCTTTCAAAAATAGACATATTGATTATATTTATCAATGAACTAAATGCAAAGTGAGTGAACAGTAGAAAAATCTAAATCAAAGCAATGTTTGGTGTGACTATCCTTTGCCTTCAAAACAGCATCAGTTCTTCTAGGTACACTTTCTCACAGTTTTTGAAGGAACTCAGCATGTAGGTTGGCCCAAACCTCTTGGAGAACTAACCACAGTTATTCTGTGGATTTAGGCAGCCTCAGTTGCTTCTCTCTCTTCATGTAATCCCAGACAGACTCGATGATGAGGACTCCTTGTTCTTCTTGACGCTGAAGATAGTTCTTAATGACTTTCACTGTATGTTTGGGGTCGTTGTCATGCTTCAGAATAAATTTGGGGCCAATCAGATGCCTCCCTGATGGTATTGCATGATGGATAAGTATCTGCCTGTACTTCTCAGCATTGAGGAGACCATTCATTCTGACCAAATCCCCAACTCCAGAAATGCAGCCCCAAACTTGCAAGGAACCTCCACCATGTCTGCAGACACTCATTCGTGTAAGCTCTGCTGCCATTTTTCTGCACCCCACTTCATGTGTTTTCATGCATAGTTGACTCGCTTGGCCTTGTTTCCACATCAGAGGTATGGCTCTTTGGCCGCAAGTCTTCCATGAAGGCCACTTCTGACGAGACTTCTCCGGACAGTAGATGGGTGTACCAGGGTCCCACTGTTTTCTGCCAATTCTGAGCTGATGGCACTGCTGGACATCTTCCAACTGGCAAGGGAAGTAAGCATGATGTGTCTTTGATCTGCTGCATTAAGTTTAATTGGCCGACCACTGCGTCCATGGTCCTCAACGTTGCCCGTTTCTTTGTGATTCTTCAAAAGAGCTTGGACAGCACATCTGGAAACCCCTGTCTGCCTTGAAATTTCTGCCTGGGAGAGACCTCGCTGATGCAGTATAACTACCTTGTGTCTTGTTGCTGTGCTGTCTTGCCATGGTGTATGACTTTTGACAGTAAACTGTCTTCAGTAACCTCACATTGTTAGCTGAGTTTAATCATACACCTGACTATATGCCTACAAAATCCCTGACTTTGTGCAAGTGTACCTAGAAGAATTGATGCTGTTTTGAAGGCAAAGGGTGGTCACACCAAATATTGATTTGATGTAGATCTTTCTTCTGTTCACTCACTTTGCAGTTTGTTAATTGATAAATATAATCTATTAACATGTCTATTTTTGAAAGCATTCTTACATTACAGCATTTTTTCACACCTGCCTAAAACTGTTGCTCAGTACCGTATGTATATATATATATATATATATATATATATATATATATATATATATATATAGTTAATATTATTATTTTTAACTGAAAAAAATAAGTATATGTGTCAATAAATGTTTAATATGATTTGTTGAATGTTGATACATTTTTGATTGTTCACGTTTCTTTGACCATGAAGAGCAAGGAATAGTGGGATATTTAGCCCTATGAAAGGTTACGTGGAGTCTAAATTGTCCAGTGTAATATAGAGACTGTGATAGACAGGGTCCTATATATATTGGCCTATAGAAAGTAGCAAAGATTTTTTTTTAATTATTATTATTTCACCTCAGGCCTAAGGTCAGCAGCCATCTTCTGTTGTTGATTGGGCACTCAGCCTTTATATGGCCAGAGGTATTTATGGCAGCCATTTTGTCTACCTTTGGCTTACTTCACAACCCAAGCTTAATTCACCAAATCCATGGAAAATAAGGAAGAACTGTCACAGTTACCTTCATGCAAAACATGCATTCTCCTTTCTTTGTTGCTACATTTCCTACTCTGGAATAAATGAATATGCATTTGTCTCACCTGTTCAACAAAATGTTTACACTCTGCAGCATGTCATCATTCTTGATCTCCAGAAAGATCTATTTCTAATATAAACCTTGCAGAAAAACACAAAATATTTACTGTTAATGTAAACTGTAAATGTAAACTGAGATGGCCATATTATTTTATCAAATAATCAAATCAGTAGAACCTAACCAAACTGTTCACTGAAGTTGAAAAACAACTATTGTATCACAAACTTGAAACAATTATGAGTTAAATTCCCATGACATCTAAAGATCATTGAGCACAGGGTCAAAGAATGGTGAAGCCATTGAAAGAAATGCATTTACTTATTCCTTTAAAATGCAATGCAATATTTAGCAAAAGTGACAAGGCATTTGAAAATAAATGGAGAAACTGAGATATAATTAATGGTATTTTGTTAGGAGATGGATAGCAAAGCTGTGAACCTTATTATCTCTGCATTATGATTTTTCAATTGGTTTCTTGTTAAAGATGCACACTTTAAAGAAACACTGTTCCTTGAACAAAAATATATTTATTTATTATAAATGGATTGATGACAAATTTCATAATAACTCGGTGTATTAAGACATTGTTCCAGCTGACATTTCGGTCACTCTTGCAAATTCTATATTGCATAACTTGGAGTTGGTCTTTGATTATTCACAGTGTGTGCCTTTAACTTGTTTTGTTGGTTAGGTAAGACCATGAGTTTAAAAGATACAGAAAACAAACAAACAATAAAACGAACTGTCTAAACTATGGCAAATGTATAAGTTAGTATAAATATAGGATTTATAAGTTTTGAAGCAAATTGTGTGTGGACCTAACTCATTTAAACCATTGAGCCAAGCCAGTTTTAGGAGTCTCTTCTACACTTAGTTAGTTGTCAGCTAAGTTTCTGCAAAACCTCTGTGATGATCACTTCTTGCTGACAAAAACTATTTTGAGGTCAGAGCAGTGGGGGTTGACAGGAGATGAGGGGGGTGGCAGTGGTTCTGGTGGCTTGAGAAGAACACTCCATGGATGGATGATGACGACTTCAGCCATTCAGCTGAAGTCTGCAAGCAAATGAATCAGAAAAAAGCAATTTCTGACTGATGACTGTAGGAAATGCGTTTTGGTTTTCTTTGTTCAGGGGCCACGTCAAAGACCCTAGAGCCATTCATCTTACACTTTCATGGACTCCCAGAAAGACCCCCTAGGGAGAAAGGAATCGAAAAGTAACAGACTCTCAGAGCATGGCGTGGCTTGTGGTGTATGGACTTTGAAAACTCAGTAGGAGTTGTGTAGGCACTTTAAACCATTACTAAATATATATTCACTTGTAATATTATATACAAGAATGGTGTACAATATAGATACTTTTCACTTGAAGTTAAGATATCTCACAAGTGACATTTAAAAGCATAACGATTCATGTATTATGAGTCATCCATGATAATGTATTAAGCTGGATAAAATAATATTTAATGAATTATTATTCATTCATGCATTTTTGTAAAATAAGGGTCAGAAGAAGGGCAATTTTACATTTAGTTCTAGTTACCTGACTACATTTATGATTGCATCCTACAGAAAAAGGCTAGACAACGTTTAGGCTTCGGGAAACCGTTGCTTTGAACGGAGTTTCTAACATCTCTATGAATACGCATATGTTGGGAGGACTGAAAAGCATTGCTTGAAAAGCATTACAATTTTTTGGGTGATGGCTCTGATTATTGTGATTGTAGACCTTCAAAATAACATTTTTAATACAGCATTTTTCAGTCTGTATTTGTCTCCGTCTCCCACCTCTTCAGTGAAGCTTCAATGCATCAATCCAAAATCAATTTTAAAATGCATTTCATTACACACGTAGGTAGGGTCAGCTAAGAGAAAGGTGGTGCAAGACCTAAATAATTGTGAGATGGCTGTGTTTTGGCTGTGCTGAAGGAATGGTGGCTTTCATGTTCCAACTAATATGGTGGTTTTAGGGGCAATGATATTGTAGCATTTTTAGAAGAAGTTACTTATTTAAATGAACAAATGCTGCTTTTGTCTGTAGACTACACCAAAAACAAAGAAAACAATACAGGAGTTACCAACACTGTAGCTTCTTATTAGCTCTCTCCCGGACCTGCCCCAATCTCCCCCGGTACCTACTAACAGCGAGCGTACATTGCACATGAATCAATTATGAGGTTGGTAAACAAGGTATTTCTGTTTTGTTGTAGTGCCTCAATGTAGGACATTTATTACCCATTTTACCTTGCACTGGTCTCTCTGTCTAAATATATTTGCTTCCATAAATAGTCTATAGTCATCCATCTTTCAACCATATTCTTGTGATTTTATTGGGAAAGCTGCCTCAAACGAGGAGTGCTACCCCAGAACATTATCTACGAGTGATGACTAACGTGTGCTGGGATTTGCACTGAAATAATCGGAAAGCCTGAGGCAGTACCCTACATATTCTGCAAAAGCTGCTTCGCGTTTTTATTTCTGTACACAGCTTGCCATTTACTTTGTTTGGTGGCTTTAATAGGTTATTGACTAATACAGAACGTCTCTAGTTCCTTTTAGCTCCCTGTATCGTTATGTATGGTACAAAAGTTTGAGGCAGTCCAACAGGATTTGGCATCTAAAAGGTCCACCATATAACTTAATTGTGTAATACACTAAAATAAAGCAGGAGTTATGAACTTCTCCATTTCATAATTGTTTAATAATATATACATATAATTGCAAGACAAAATCTGCCAGAAGTGAAGAATGACTAAGTGTTCTGAGAAAAAACAATTATTAATCATTTCATTAGGCTGTATTTAAGTTCATTTATTGTGGATGGATCTCAAAACAAGGCAATCTGCAGCCCCTTTAAGGGTGACTGCTTTCTAATTAGCTGGCGCAGACTTTTTTTTGTTCCCCATTTTTACAGTGTTGGCGATGGAAAGAGACAGGTCACTGAACTGGATCATTACATCTTAATAACATACTACTTCACATGCCGTTTCTGGGGATTCCTGGTGGTGGGTAGGAGTTTTGTGTCATGGAGGGTAATAACGCAAAATGGAAAAGCCTGTTGGGGTTCTAGTTCTGAAACGTTTATGGCTTTTCACTCAAATTTATAGATAGCAGTCCGACGAGGGAGGGGGGGTCAATTCTATATTTTATTTTTTCATGTTCTCCATCTAAAGATCAAGCTGGGAAAAAACTAAACAAGGACAGCTAGGGCTAACATTTGCATGGGTTTTCACAGATTGCAATTCCACTTTCTTTCTCTCAGCTGCTGTGGGCTTGTTTCTATACCAGATGCAATCGATTGCACCTCTGCTCCAGCTTTAACTGCCACTGAATCTGCATGAATCTCTGCACTTCATATCTCGATTTTGCTATTCAAATAATCAAGCGTGCAAAACATATTAGAGCTTTGGATAATAGACTATTACTGTACCTGAACAGAGGGGATTTGATAAGCACATGCATTAATTGAAATATCTACTCTTCAATCAGTAATGGCGAGTGTTCAGCTCTGATCTGTAATTATGCTGAGGCCTATGTTCATTCTCCTTTTCTGAATTATGCATCTTAGGCATTTTGATAGATTGTGATAAATACTGGATATGATGACACTGTTTTTTTGACATGTAATGTGACTGCTTTTAAGATACAGTTTAAACTTAATTAATTCATTATGTTTAATGAATCCCCTTCCCTCCTTTGAGTGGTCACAGGCTGTTTTTACAAAACTAGTGTTTCTAAAGGTTAAAGGAAAACTAAGATAAATAGCAGATATAAAAATCACCATGTTCTTTAAACATAAATATTCCAAAACCTCTCCAACATGTTAAAATTGATAGTACAACATTCAAACTTCAAAGCTCCATGTTCCTCAAGCTATAACGTCTCTATGGAAACAAGTGATTGTTGATATTGTAGTCTGGATGTACAAATGGTCCACCAGTGTGGTGTCAGTTCTAGAGAGAAAAACTAAATGAATAATGGAATATTTTGTAAATTCCATTAAATAAGGCATATGCTTTAGACTGTGTGGCCTAATTTACTATCACATAGATATTCAGTTGATAAGTTAACATTCCACTACTTGCTAAATAAAGTTCACTAGACTGTCAATGTAATATCGATCTATATCAAAAAGGTTGAGACCATGACACATATGTCATTAGTTACAAAATTACTCATCCCATGGAGATGTCAAACCCATAAGCCAAGTTTCAACAAACTATCATTTCTCTTTTCAATTAAATAAGGAATATGTATTTCAATTAAATTATTTTGTGCAAGTTTCCAGATAAGATCATATTTATTAATTTGCATCCAGAATGATTGTTAATATTATGATATTTGTGTTGTGGGTGTGTATTTGGTTTTCCAATTTTTTTCGCATACTGAGTTTTTCAGGAAACTGTGGTTATACTGGCTGCATACAATAGAACATGCTGTAAAGATGTTTATTTCCCATCCATGGTTCAAATTCTCTTAAAAAAAATAAAGACTCGAGGATTTATTTTATAATTTATTTTCTCCAGTGTGGTAGTGTTCTTCTGTTTGTAAACAAGAATAATTTAACTGTAATCTGAATATGTACGAGTTGGTGAGTTTTGTATTTAATCCAATCATTTACTTGTCCTTTATGTAACAGATTTCAAAACTTCAACACAAATCGCCACTTTTAAGTGACTTTTAAAATATTTAGTTTTTTCCTCGTAACCTGTTTAGCTGCCATATGTTTTGTTACTTCACAATTACCCATGACACTTTTCAAATCTGATGTCTGTCTTTAGGGGCTTCACCGGTAAAAGCCTTCTAAAGTAAATGAATGTTTTGTGACATCTTGTGATTCTACTGACAATTTAACTTTTCCCAGCATGGGGAAGCAGCTTGCCAATAAACTTTTTGGCAGCTTTTGTTGTTGTGAGCCAGTTATTTGATGATATCCCCAAATGGAAGGTTTTTAACTGGAATTACTGTACCAAATTAAGCAGGAAAATCCAAATGGTCCTCAGTTTCTGCTGGATTTCCTCTACCACAGGTATACAGTAGTCATTGCAGATTGCTGTTTGTAGGCCTTACATCTCTCTCAGACAGAATATTAGTTTTCAAAGGCATAGTTCTCTTAGCAACACTCAATTGTAAAACAATAACGGTTAAAATCACTCACACACACAGAGCAGTGAGAGTAATTTAATTGTGCTGAATTATGAAAATATTTCAGATACTTTGCTTCTATGGAAACTTAATGCATTCAACATTTATTAGCAGGTTCTGGAAATAAGTTAATAGATTTTGTATTGCATTGGATATCATCAATATGGACTTAGTATCACCATTCAAATTCTAACCCTGCTTGACCCACCCTGTTCTGAAGTATATTCTTTGTGACAGTGACTGTATGGATTAATAAGATCTATAGCACAATAATAAATATCTGCAGAGGTTTAGAAAACAGCATTGAAAATGACTATTAAACAAATGACCATTAGGTAACAAGAAAAAAGCTTTCATAGCTTTAGCATAGATTTAACTGAACCATCCTTCATGAAAAGTGGAACAAAATAGACCTGTTCCACGAGTAACTTTAACTTTATCTATTCCGGCTCCTTTGAGAAGTGTAATACATTTAGAAAAAATCAGAATTTAAAACTTTTAAAGCAGGCACATCTGAGACATCTGTAAAAAAAATTAAGATTGCAGGTCGCAGCCCCTGGCTTTCCAGAGCTTGTCTATCTCAGTGTGATAGCTGTCAGATATGTCATGGACTGATTTTTCTCATCTTGGATGCAAGATAACCATCTGTATCTCGCTCTCAGTATCACTCTTTACAACCAATATATACAGGAGAGAGTTTTGTCAAATGTTTTAAGGCACGGAGAATGTTTCAAGGAGAATGTAGTTGTGAGACATACTTAAGTTACATGTGACATTTTTATGCTTCATGCATTCCTCGTATACATTTAATGGAGAACATAACAAAACAACAAAACAATGAAGAGCAGTGTTTCTATTTTTGAGCACCCTGCATTCCATTAACGATTAGATGTTCAGTAATTACCAAAGCAAATCATAGGCATAATTATTAGAATGCTAATGCACTTCCTCCTCAGCCAGTGCATTAATAATACAATTTGGGATGCATATTTCATTCAGCTCAGACTGAAAACAGTACAGTTTCCATGTATTGAATTTCTCCATTTTGAATACCAGCAGTCTCTAGTTAGCTTTTTATTCAGAAGCAGCATGTTCTCAACAGCTATGTAATTTGAATTACAGCATAAAGTGTGACAACCTACTGTTTTAAATGCAGTGTCTTGGGGGTTTCGATGTCATTTACAGTTTTATATATAACTTTTAATGTGAAATTATGTCATGCATTTAAATGCTTTAAGTGATGACTTTTGTTTCTTTACATTTGACAAATTACTACCAGTACATCAAAATCAATTTGAATAATAATTATTAAGAACATGTCTTAAGTTCTAATCTTAAATGTTATGAATTACGTCAAGCAAATAGTTTGCTTGACTCAAATATGCCACGTGAATATTAAACATATATTTTAGAAATGCCTGGAGTGAATAGAGAGTTGTGGGAGAGTGTCCACATTGCAACTAATTATGGCAAGGTAACTTGTCCATATCAGGATTTTTAAAGAGGATATAATTGTCCTGAGATGGAAATGGCACACATCAGTAATAAACCTCTAAGTGATTTAAAGAGGTGAAGAGTATTGTGCTGGATTGGGCCAGTGTTCAAAAGACAGGTCATCTAAGTGCATCGTGTGATGACGAAGTCAGACACAGAGGGTAAATGAAGCCTGAAACCCTGTCTTACAAATCAATCATTCCCACACAGCTGGGGTGGGCAGGGCTATCATTACCACCTTTCAATATCACTCTATTCCAACTGGGTTAAGTAATGGCAAAATCTTTTAATGGACTGTGCTGAATGCTTTCTTGATATGCATCTGCCAGGCTTCATTTACTTCCCATCTTTCCTCCGCATTTGCCTCGGTTTTCAGCATGCTTGGCTGTGAAGATTTTCCACTTTTTGGTTTCTTCTCCTTTTTATCTGTTAAGGAGTTTTGTAATATATATATATATATATATATATATATATATATATATATATATATATATATATATATATATATATATATATATATAATATACAGTACCTATAGAAAGACTACACCCCATTTCAGAATGTGAACTTGTTTTCCACTTTATATATATTTTTTCAACTAATCTACACATCCTAAAACATGAATTCCAAGTGAAAATGTATAGAAAATGTATTAAGAAAGAAAAAAAAGATTAAATAGCTTGGTTAAATAAGTGTATTGTATTAGCAATCCTGATTTAGATCGGGTGTCAAAATCACACACCAAGTTAAGTGGCCTCCACCTGTGTTAAATTGAAGTGATTCAGGTAATTTCAGGATACATACATCAGTTCCTTTAGGTTCCCTCTGCTGGGTAGTGCATGTCAGAGCAAAGACTCAACCTTGAGCACCATGGAGCTTTCAAAAGAACTCAGGGACAAAGTTTTTGAAAGGCACAGATCAGGGGATGGGTTTAAAAATATCATAAGCCTAGAATATCCCTTGGAGCACAGTCAAGATTATTATTAAGAAGGGGAAGGAGTAGCATATAGCACCACCAAGACCCTGCTAGATCAAACTGCCCCTCCAAACTGCATGACTGAGCAAGAAGGAGATTGATCAGAGAGGCCTTTATGGCAACAATATCACAAGCAGTCCACAAATCTGGCCTGTATGGTACTCAAGACAGCCCATCACTCAAAGAACACCCACCCTACTCTGAAGCATGGTGGTGGCAGCATCATGTTATGGGGATGTTTCTCATCAGCAGGGACTGGAGCACTTGTCAGGGTAGAGGGGAAAATGAATGCAGCACATTATTGAAAAGTCCTATACAAAACTATAATGATTGGCTAAGGAACAAAAAGCTAAATGTCCTTGAGTGGCCCAGTCAGAACCCCAGCCCAAATCCAATGGAAAATGTGTTGCATGACTTGAAGAGTTCTGTCTATCGACACTCCTCAAGGAACAGGATGCACAGAATTCTGGGAGGCCTGCTGGGTTCCTTGTTGTTTTTTTTTCTCCCCCTTAAGATCAGTTTATACTACAAAGCAAATTTTTTCAACAATAATTAAGATGTTGATGTTCACGTTGTACTTTTCACTTCATTTGACTTTATGGTATTTCACTAGTTACAATAATCATGATTGGCTGGCTGGTCATTCAGGTATTTTTTTTTAAACTTGTCCTGTCCTCTGGACATGGTGAAATGTGGCAGTTTTCCTGAAGGTTTGTTTTAGCATCCAGATATTTGATGGATTTATCATATAGTGTCAACCAGGTTTTAAGGATGATCTCTTACTGAGAGCCTGCAGGACTGTGCAGAATTGTTTGGAATGGTGCCTGGCTCTCAGTTGGTATTTAAGCCCCATTGTTTACATTTTGGATTCACTATCCAAAAATAAGTGTTCAGTCTAGCAGCATGTTTGTGTGTGTTAGTGGCTGTCCTAAGTATGTCCTTTAAGTATTTAATAGATAAAATCCAATCATTTATATAGTAGGTTATACATTTAAAAAGACCAAAAAACAAATTTGCTTTTGTGATTGAATCTTGGTTGAGCATCATTCTATGGTGGTTATTGTTTCCTTTGCTATTTGATTTAGTTTTGATCAATTTTTACGTGCACAGAAATTTGTAATGAAGTAAATGTAATTGGACCCCAGCCAAAACAGACCATCAGCTGTTCATTAGTAGTTCTTGACCATGCTGGTAAATCATTTTTTTAACTCCCAAAACAATAAAAGAGACTTATATTGATCCTGTGGGTGTTCCAAGTTTAATTGGTTTGGAATCCTGTCTAATTCCCTCGATAGAGATTGCTTCCTTTTTTTGAAAAGAATCATCTCTTTATTTTATTGGCCGGTGACCTAAGCCAAATGTTTTCAGTTTTACAATGAGAAAAAGTGACACATGAGGTCAAAGGGCTTTGTAACGCCAAAAAATAATTCTCAATTTGCTACTCTTCATTTTTTTTGGGGGTGTGGTTGGGGGGGTCTTAATTTAATACAGTCGAAGGAGAGGGTGCAGAGATGTGGAATAGGCAGAGTGCCATCCAAGTTAGAAAAAGTACATTGACCATATTAATACATTTTGCAGCACTGGTGAAATGCAAAGTCTTTGCCCTGGGCAAGGTTAACAAAGTTGTTCCAGAACAACACGTGTTTTATTTAAAGTTGAAATCTATTTACTTGGACAAAGATTCCATTCCCCCATGGTTTCAGGCATGCAGGTTTTGATAAAGGTATACAGTTTTCATACATCGTAAGACTGATATCATGTGCCAGAGGTACATTTGCAGCATGAGCAGTCATGGCAATACAGCTTTTATGCATAAATATGTTTCTGCAAGTTAGTATGGCACATATCTGACATGCAGTTTGACAGACTCATTAAAAGTGAATGATAGTCTGTTTTTCGGTTTAATTAGCAAATCATCGATGCGTACATGAAGAATGTGCCGACCTGTCAACTCTTTCTGTATAGGCAGACCCTCATGGAATCTGGCATGACATGTTATTATGATCAATTTGTTTAGTGAGCCCCAGTACAGGCCCTTGCTTGGTGTGTGTCTGTAGAAATTGTGTGCACTGTTAATGGAGAGAAACTTTTATCAGAACATATTGTCTGCTATGTATTATATCACTTTCTATAGTCATATCCACATTTTCACAAAGTATAGGAACATTTTAAAGCAGATTCCAGAGTTTTTTTTGTTTATCAACAAAATATTGGAAACCCTTTACATTAAGTATAGATCTATGGATGTAAATACACTTAATGTGTGAGTTACTAATGCACTTACAGTGTGGTAACAACAGTTAACTTATGTCAGTAATGTGTAATTGTGTGTGCTGTTACGTAATTGTGATATTTGAAAGTCATGTTAAGTAGTTACGCATTGTCTACAATACACCTATGTGTAAATACAATGTAAGTACACAAGTAATTACTCAGTTATTACCATCCAAAATCATCCACTTAATGTATAATTTTATTAAATATGCCATGTCTTTTTGAGCTATATTGTAACTTTGATCCGTTTGCTCTAGTTTGTTGTATGATTTGTATCCGGAGGTTGCTTGATTACTGCATGATAAGGCACCTTGCTCATTGGAAACAAAATACATCAGAAGAATAACCTTGCTAACTCCTACAATGAGATACAATATTGCAATATTTCAGTTAATCTTCGGGAAAAGTTTTATAGATTTAAAAAATCAGGCCCCACATGTAGATTGCTTTAATAATGCAGACCGCATCCCACTAGAGGGAGTAAATCTCTACACTGCAGTGCATAGATTCTTCGTGTAGTTTCTTAGGTCAAGGGGGTAGCCTGCTGTTTATCTCTGTTTCCCTGCATGCTGCAGATTAGATGACGGGGGTGTGGGGGGGGACATGGTTCTTTTTCACATATTTGCCAGTATTTCAAAGACATATACAGAAACAACAACCCCCACCGTTCTTAGCCCAACCACACACACAAACACACACTCTCCCTCATTTTGGATTAGTGAAAGGCTCCTAAAGACTGGTTTCTCAGCTTAAGAGCTTATCACGTCTGCCAAATTTACACTGAAATCATCAATTATCGACAGAACCTTCATATATTCACTGATAATGTTCAAACAACAGCCCATCTCAGTCTAGCCCTGTCCTATGAAAAACTTTGTGATATCAAGACATTTTTTTCTTATTGGCTTTTTGCTTTCTATATATATATTTTTTTCAAAGAACTTTACAGTGCCATGTTTAAAATAAACCTTTTAATATCTTAGCACCACAGGCCTCCACAGAGAAAATGTAGGCCAAAATGAGTGCAGGCATGACTGCTGATTTCAAGCTCTTAAAAAAAGGTAACATTTTAATATTATTTATTTAGCTGCACTTGAAGGGGAAAGTGATTGTGCTATTTGCATATAGAAACAAACTTTGAAACACATTACAAAGTGTCAGAAAGCAGAAGGCAGGTGAGTAGAGTAAATGTTGGAAATTAAGCTGAGGTTTAAAAGCTGCCAGTCATGAGGATCCCTTGTGGTGCAAAAACTAGATGTGACCACTAGACTAGCGATTGTTACCTTGGGCTCAGATCTCTGCACCTTTTATCCCTGTGTTATTGACCTGGAAGGCCCATTTCTGGAATGTCATATTGATTTACAGTATAGTCTACAAGGCTTTTAAAATCAATTTCACTTCATTAAATTGTGTACATTTTTTGTTTGTTTCCTTTCTAAGAGAGAAATTGTCTTGGGTTAGTTTTTCAAACTTCTCTGACAGGTTTCACTCAACCATCGCTACCTCTCTTCATGCAGTAAAGAGTACCTCAGGTAATTTATGATTTACAGTGTCACTTATAGAATAAAAATTGGAAAAAATGACAGAAGTGATCTGTCCTCGTCAGGTTGTATTTAAAATGAAAAAAACAGAAAGGGCTGTAGTAGATTACATTCAAAGTCAGTTTATAGCATTAAGAAAAGTTTCGATGTAGAACTTTGTAAGTATGAAAGCTTCCACTATTCTGTCCGTCAGCTTTTATTCAGCTAGAACTTTATTAATGATGGTTATGGACCATGTCACTGATGACAGAAAAAGGAAGACGAAGCATTTCCTTTCATGGGGGTTCAGAATTGCGTGTGATTCATACTTTCTATGAAAACTTGATATTTGTCAAATAAGAAAGCATGTTCCTTGGGTAAATATGGACCAAATTTAATTTGATTTGAATCTCCTGATTTTACTAATGGATCCTATAAATACTGCACCACTGAAGCTTTACCACCATGGCTTGTCTAGACATCATGCAGATTAATTATAGCAACCAAACACTCTGAGGCATTTCATTAAGCCTTTGAAGTGTAAAAAGAAAGAACCAGAACTGAAATAAACACCTGATATGACTGCTTTTCACGAGCCTTGTTTGATTAATATTGTGAACTCCAAGCTTGTCATCATGTAACATTGAATGGTAGGGGACACGGCAATGCATCTAGCAAATTCTAGAAGGGCAGCAGTTTTACGTCTCGGTGCCAGCTCCCTGCTGTGTTTTGTTCCACCTTAGAGCAAGCTGCCCCCTGGACTGCAGTTGAATGAAGTGTGACAAGTTTCCAATTGGATCATCACCTTTTCTTATAACGCTTTTAATAAGTGAGTTTCACATTTTCATGTCATTTTCTTATTTTTCTTTTTAAGAAGAAGAACTCTGATGTCTCAGGCAGCAGTAAATAGTAACTTAAAATATTAAACTAAATTGTGGAAAGCACTACACATTCCAAGCATGGAAAGTAAAATGTCTTTCTTGATATAGGTTTCAGTGTAGCCCTTGTATATATCTTTATTATGATTTATTTTCTGTTTTGTTAAGTTTGATCAATTTATAGACAATTCATTGGCTTATATGTGCCGAAAATAATTTGAATGTGCCATAAATAACAGATTTATAAAGAGATGTTTTGATCTATCATTGTTTACATACCCTGAAGAGTTCTAGACACAATGAGACTAATATTTCATTGGATTAATGTATGCTGTATAGCACCCCCACCCCCGCCGCTCTGACTGTTGAAAAAAACGCCTGCCTAACCCCCCCCGCTCTTAGCAGCGAAAACACCGTTAGCCTAACCTTGTTGCCGATCCTTTTTGTATAGGGTTATTTCTGCACACATAGTATAATCAATTTTTCGTTATTGTGGGGAAGGTAAATCAGAATAATGCACACACTGATATAAAAATCTAATTCATTTTAATTTTATTAAATGTTTTAGAACCTACATGCCTTGATTTTAGAATTTGGTTTTGGTTCTTTTTCAATGGTGGGCCTCAACCAGTTTTTTAACCCATTCAATCGAAGCAAACGAAAGCACAGGTAAGACTTCACATTTTTCTGTTCAGTTACATATTCCCATAAGCCTTAATTCATTTTACATTTACTTTTACATTTACAGTGCCTATAGAAAGTCTATGCCCTCTGCCCCTCTTTTTTCAGATTTTGTTGTCAGTGTCTCAGAGTTTCATGCATTTAATTAGGATTATTTCCCACTTATCTTTGCACCATCTTTCCACATTGTTAAGAGAAAAAAAAATCTTAAAAATACAAAACTGAAATATCATAATTGGATAAGTCTCTACCCCCTTTGAGTTAATAGTTGGTGGATGCACCTTTGGCAGTATTTTTTTTTTTTTACAAAATTGTTCAAGCTTAGTCCTTGAAGAGAGTTGATGGACAGCATTTTTCAAGTCATGCCACAGATTTTCAATTGGATTTGGGTCTCTGACTGGGCCACCCTAAGGCATTTAGGTTGCCTTATTGTTCCTTAGCTACTCCAGTGTAGCTTTGACTGTGTGCTTCCATTTGTTGTCATGCTGAAAGGTGAACTTCCATCCCAGTTTCAGTTTTCTTGCAGAGGGCAACAGGTTTTCTTCAGGGACATTTCTGTACTTCACTCCATTCATTGTATCTTCTGTCTTGACAAGTGCTCCAGTCCCTGCTGATGAGGAACATCCCTATAACATGATGCTGCCACCACCATGCTTCGGAGTAGGTGTGGTGTTCTTTGGGTTATGGGCTGTGTTGGGTTTGCGCCAAACATAATGTTTTGCATTCAGGCCAAAAGGTGCCATTTTACTTTCATCAGACCACAAAATGTTTTGCCACATGGCTACAGAATCTCCTGATGGCATTTTTGCATACTTCAAACAGGATTCAATGTGGGAGTTCTTGAGAACACTACAGGCAAGATTTGTGGAGGGCTTGGAATATTGTTGTCCCATACACGGTTGCCATTGTCCTCTTGGTAGCCTCTCTCATCATTCTCCTTTTTCTATACACCTTCCGCTTTTTAATAATCATCTTCGATGTGCTCCAAGGGCTCTTCAAGGAATTTGATATATTTTTTTATACCCATCCCCTGATCTGTGCCTTTTAAAAACTTTGTCCCAGAGTTCTTCTGAAAGCTCCTCAGTGCTCATGGTTGAATTTGCTTTGAAATGCACTACCCAGCAGAGGGAATCCAAAAGAACCTGCTGAATGTATCCTGAAATCATGTGAATCACTACAATTTAACACAGATGGTGGCCACTTAACTTGGTATGATTTCAAAGGCAATTGGTTACACCTAGTCTAATTTAGGATTGCTATTACAAGGGTGGGTGAACACTTATCCAACCAAACTATATATATATATATATATATATATATATATATATATATATTTTTTTTTAATACATTTTGTACAAATGTCTAGAATATTTGTTTCACTTGGAATTTTTGTGTAGGTATGTAAAGTATTTTCCTGCATTTTAATTTGCATCTATAAGGCAACGAAAGATGAACATTTTGAAAGGGGGTGTAGACTTTCTATAGGCACTGTATTTTACTTTTAAAACAACAGGTAATTGCATTTTGTATGTATGTATTTATTATTTTTCAATTTGAGTGGCATTCCCTTTGGAAATTAAAGGTGAAAGACAATGCTATAGATATATATTGGCAATGTGCCAGTGGCTTCTATACAAGCTTACTCAGCTCAACCGGTGCACTACTACCATGCCCTGTTCAACCCCCACCTTTCTGTCCTCTTATTCTTTGTGTGGGAGTGCCCAATAATTGTATGTTTTTAGCTTCTGTACATTTTGTGATTTGTGCATAAAAGCAGAAATACATTAAGATTAGCAATTGCAGATTTAATGGAGCTATTTGTTTCGCCTCCCTCATTGTATACTCATCAATGGTTGTGTTTAGCAGGATCTTCATATTCCGGTTTTCACAGGCCCCTACACCCTGCTGCAGATTGTGCAGATTTCCTACAGAAAATGCATCTGAAGAAAAAAGAACAAAAGATAAATCCATCTTTCAGTTTTGTACCCTAAAGTGCTTATCTGCCAAACCTAGTACCTGCCAAGTAACTTTAAAAGGTTGTGGCCAATAATGTCTAATTTTTTTTCTTTTTTTTTTCTAGTAACCCTTGTCTCCAGATTTATTGCTTCCAGTTTTTAAATATTATAAATTCCTTCAACTTGCCCCAGGTCTTTTACAAGCCCATTGTTGTTTTTTGATCCAAGATGTAGTAGTCTAAGCTAGTCTTAATTATTGATGTCAGCAAGGATGTAGTGTAGCACTTTGATTATTTTCTGTGCGTCTGACTCCTGTCTCATAGGACACTCATGAAAATTAGAAGGATCCACTGCTGCTGCAATATTTTATTCTGAAAATGAATAATAGAAATGCATTGTGTCCCATTATGCACATGTCTAAAACACAGGCAGCCAGATGGTTCTCTTTCTTTTTTTTCTCTTTGTCAGTCAGTTTTTTTCCTATTAAATTAATAATTAACTGCGAATTCAATCTGTGTTCTTTTACAGATGTTATTTGTTTTTGCATTTCAGATTTTACCAGGAAAATGTAGCGCACTGAACCTACTTTTAATTACAGGAGCATTCCATTTGTTTTCATCTTTAAAAATACATAGGATATTATTAATATTAAAATGACTTGATGCAAATTATACTTTTAGAGATATTTGCATCTGCACAACTTCAATACATACATCCTAATATTGATGAAACCACAGTGACCATTTTAAAGGAGGTTATTATTATGATTATTATTATATTTTTCTTTTTAATGTGTATTTTCAAACGAAATGGACCAGACAAGGCCATGGAGTTGTTTTAAAAGTGCACCAACCCTGGCATTGAGCAGCTATTAATCTCTGGGAATGAATGATAAATTAAATTAGTTTTCTTGCTTAATTATTCCTGGTTCTCTAATGAACAGAGGTTGCCAGCTGTGATGAAATATGTGTTAGTTTTAAATGTCACGCCTGCTCTTTATAGCATGGAAGTTAAGACCACCAAAGTTTCTTTTGGTTAATCTATAATTGGCATCGCCTTCTTGCCTTGAGAAGAAAAGCACCAGAATATAAAGGCCGCAACCCTGATTTCCTCATGTTTGTTTAGTGCTTTTTTTGTTGTTGTCCATCACCCCGCCTGTCCCCCCACAACACATTTTTGAAAGATGAAATGTTTGGAAATGTAGTACTAAGTATGCATTGCAGGAGATGGGAGCTGCTAATTTAGTCTTTCATAGTGTTTTCATCAACAATAGATGGGCAGTATGTTTATTTTATTGGGGGGGCGATCTGAATTTGATGACGAGCCAAAACTGCCACTCATGTTGGCAAATAATACGTTAGTTTACACTGAATAAAATGCTAATATAAATTGTCATGTAGTTCCCAGGAGGAAAGAGAGAAAGGAACTAGTAAGCAAAACAGCATAAATAGCATCTGATTAATGAAGAGAATTATTTTTAATAGGACTATATCACAGAGCTGCACAAATACATAACTCTAGCAGATTATTTTTGTTAGTATTTGAAATGGTGCTATATTGGCTAGAAAATTATAAATATTTATTTTGAAATCAACCAGACCTACATTGTGATAGCACTATGTTCTTGGAACTGCTTTTATTTATTTAGACATTTTACCCCCCTGAGATGGCACACAAGGTGCTGTGTAACAATAAGGCAATCCTGGAAGAAAATATAGGTTATACCGCTACAGCCCTGAATGAGACAAAAATGAACTGAGACAAAAGGAGTACCCAGCCATTCAACACACAAGACTGACACACTGAATGGTACAATTGCGACAAGCCATCAGGGGCATTAGCAGGAGCTGCTGTTTTTTTGGGCTTGGGCACCATGGGGAGCTCAGAATTGGCATTCATGTTCACAGGAGATAGAAGAGGGGGGGTGAACAGAGGCTGATTTTGTCTTTTTCCCCCTTGCAACATGGCAGCCCCTACAGAGCAGACACCCAGTGGAAATCACTTGCAATGACCTCCTTCTCCAGGGCTCAATTACTTGTCAACGTTTTCTGATTAGGTTCTCCGCAAGAAAACACAACCTGGTTAAGCAGTGAGATAAGAGGACACTCGTCTGTCTTCAGACCCTCTCTTTATATGTCAGTTGCAGCAGTGGGAACCCTGCTGGTAACAGGCATGCCACATTAGAAAGACAGAACACGAACACAAACACAAACAGCAAAGATTTGGAAATAAAGCAAAAAGAAGACTTATTTTTCTCCCCCCAATTACTCAAATTTTAGCTCTGTGAGAAAATTCTCTTCACATATGTCTCTGCTGTGCAACATAGTTAGGGACACAAATAGATATAAATCAATAAATGTATGTATACAGCTATCATTTGCAAACTTAAAGTTTTATCTTGTTTTTTTTTTGGTACTTTTGCGTTTAGGTCTCTAGTGTATAGAATGCCTGTAGTGACATTACAAAGCAGGCTTGTAAATTTTCTTCTGAGGTGTTTACCACCCACGAGTCCTCTCTCTCTCTCTCTCTCTCTCTCTCTCTCTCTCTCTCTCTCTCTCTCTCTCTCTCTCTCTCTCCCTCCCTGTCACTTTTATTCTTTAACTGTTTATGATGCTGCCCTGCTGTGGCAGCTTCAATTAGCAGCCTCCTCTTCACAATAAAGCCCAGCCTTCACTACGAGAGCTCCCCTGCTTTATAATTGGACTTAAGGTTGGCTTCTATTATGTGCCCGCCTAACACCAATCTAACACTTTGCCATCTGTTTACGTTAGTGTTAATCATATCCCTTCTCCTCCGTTATTGTTCCAGATGGCTTTCATAATTGCTTTGTTACTTCTGCAGATGTTTTATAGGCAGTTTAGGAGCACTGCCAGGCAGGATTGATAAAACACTGAAGTTGTTAATGGGAAAATAACTGTTTTCATGGGCTGGTTCCAAGTTTTGTCAATGGCAGCATAAACGTTGTAATTGTCCCTAATGGAGGTGACTTGTTGGTGAAAGAGAGGGCCTACCCTACTAACAGGTATGGGGACAGAAGCACAGTCATAACCCTAGAATGTATTCACTGCCTCCTGATATCAGAGTAACTGGCCAAAATCTGATTGGGTTTGATGCTCTGTAGATATATTTGGCTGGAATACATTAGAGCTTTACTGAATATTGTGAGGTACTTTTTTTAAAATACTGTGTCCAGAATACATTTGCAGCTAGTGTGTAAACAGATTTACAGTGCTAGAAATAATATTGTGGTGGTTGAAGTATATTGAAGTATAAAAAAGGATGTCACCTGCAGAATCTTTCTCTTCCTGCTGTGCTGATCTGAGAAATTTTCAATGTGGTCTTGGAGAGAAATTCATTTTGCAACAATGGGAGAATGCAGATCAAGTACATCTGCTTTAAATGACTGAAGAAATTTTGAATATATCACATCTAGTAAGACCCTATTTTACTGACCTAGATTTATTGAATAGCTATTTATTATGAAGGTAGTGATTATTGTAGAAAAATGGTGGGAGGGGACTTTTAAGTTAGATGGGCATGTATCCTAGTTAAAGGCAAATGTAATTCAGTTTTTAACAAAGATAAGAACACCCAGGTTCTCAAAGTAGAAAATCATCAGGCCGCCACTTTCAGAGCTAAGCTAAACCAAATTGCTGACTTAAATAAAAAAAAAGGCTCATATCTCTATTATCTTCGCTTTAATATTCCATGTTGTATTTTCTGCATATTCACACAGAATTTAGCTATTGAGCAAAAATCACGAAGACTGTCATGTTCCCCGATGCACTGTGTTGACTGCAGGTCAGTCTGTATCTTATGTAGGTACAACTTTCTGTAAAGGGTTTGCTTTTCTAGAACATGAAACGTCTGGGAGAATTTCTGCCTCCAGGTGAAAATATGATAATTTGCTGTGACAGAAGCCTCAACTGTGTATATAAAAGTAAGCAATTAAAGGGAAATAAATTAGGGTCGTGACCATGCAACACCACAGTTGAGAGAGCCTGAAAACTTTAATTGAAGAGGTTTCTTAGAGCAAGAGTTTTCAGCCTTAAAACTAAATGCAAGCTCTCCTGAAATCCAAGGGTGAAATGATTATTTTATCAGCTGTACTTGAGGCTCTTGTGGTAAAGAACAGGAAATTAGCATAAAATTGTCATGATTTCTGCTGGATTTTTTCATTTTATGGAAAATTATATATATATATATATATATATATATATATATATATTTTTTTTTTTTAACAACCTCAAAAACCATACTGTAAAAAGAAAAATGACTGACCAATTTCTCCATTGGTAGTCAGTTTTGCTTGTATATGTTTCAAGCCATGTAATGGAGACCCTGTAAAATGATGGATACATCCTTAACACTGGTGTGAAATAAAACAGATTTCCATGCCTCAAAAGTCTGTGAAGAGAAATTCAGTGCTGGGTTAGTAGCTTGCTCTGAGGAGTGGCCCCTAATCTGAGCATGCTAAAAGCTTGTAATCAAAATTAGATGAAGGAAGAAATTAGTTCTGAACATTGTAATAGAGACGAAGGGACACATCCAATCCAAGTATTATTGGTGATTCACTAGTTGAACAGAAAAATGCCATAGAAAGCTTTTTGGAGAACTAAATCCAATAAATATGTAGACTTGGGACAATTACAGGTATAATGACTATTTCAAGTTAACAGACACATCCCTTTTATCTTTTTTTTATCAACATGACAGGTGCTGTTAAAGATTTAAATGTCAAAGACATACCCACCCAAGATAGAAGAGGGTATCCGAAATGACACCGTTTTTGGTGTTTCAGAGAATTGTTTGACAGTGGAGCAGCAGCAGAGTCTGTGTCAATTGGACGAAACATCTGTAGTAACACACTTTCCAGATGGGCGAAGACACTGTTGATTCAAGACAGATGGTTAGAAAACAGGGTTTGAAATGCTACAAGAACATTCTGGAGAGATACTGAATTCCACCAAATAAATAAATGCGTGCATGCATACATAAATATAAACAAGCTAGCTTACTAGTGCACTTCAGCCGTCTTAATGATGAAATCTGTAATACAATTATTTTACAGACATGGATGCAACATGGATCCATCTAATGAAATGGAGCACAAAATACCTACTGTATGAGCAGATCTACAGTCCCACCATGAAGTGGAACAAGAAAGGACAGATCACAGATAGGGCTTTGTATGGATTGTACTTGATTGATAGTGATGAGTTAGTCATTGCATCCACCTATTGAATTACACCAGGGTTGACACTTCAGTACCATTTGACCCCTATAGCCCTACGTGTAATTAGTGAGTCAGTCAAAATAACTAGCCTAACAAATTAGTAGGTTAAAAGAGACTTGATTTGGGAAAAAGTACCACACAGCATTACATTGTATCTATAATTCCTTGAAAGACTAACGGTCCTTATTGAGGGAACATGCTCCACTCGCTTATCACTGAAATATGTCTGTTTCTAGCCTTAGTTGGCTAGAAGACATTATCGAAAGTCCAGAAAAAACAGAGCTACTGGACCAAAGGAGGCAGGATGATTTGTGTTTTGGAAAGGAATGGTATTAGAGAACACAGAAAGAGTTCTCATCTGCATTGTTAAAGTCTCTGAGCCGTATAAAGATTGCATTTTGTCCAAAAAACTAACAAAAAAAACAACACCACCTAAAAAACAAACAGCTAGATTGCAGTCTTAAAATAAATATTGTCAGCTCTCGGAGCACTTCTGAGAGGACAATAAAGAGAGGATGCCAAGTTCCTCCAATATCCTCGTGTGCAACGTGTGCTGGAATTACTGCTGCAGAGTGACAGGATGGTGCAGAGTCCTCCAAGACTCCTCCACAAATACACACACACACACACACACACACCATGAAGTCAAACTGCAATCTTTCAGAGACGCAGCATTTACATTGGTCGAGAAAATCTATTTAGGATAATAAACAAAATGACAATAAATAGAAAAATGATGGCAGACAGATGGGTTAGATTAATCAATACAAGAAACCTGCTATTTATTAAATGAGATGTACAAGGTTAAAGGGGCTATTTCCCTGCTTATTTCATAATGAAGATGAACTACCTGTGAATTGTGACATGTGTGGGATTGAAACATCCTGCTTCTCATTGTTTTGGTTGTTGTTGTGCTGCAAGTTTTCTTTAGAGATTTTACTTTCCTACACAAAGGGGATGGCTCACAGCTACAAGGCATCTTCATTTAACACAGTCTCCTTAGAGATATTAAATACAGCTTTAACATCTTTAAGCATAGTTTTGTGTTGCCTGAGCACACAGGAATCTCTGATTAATATATAGACTTTACAATTTGTTTTCTATATTTTTGTTCAGCAATATTTCAGAAGACGAAGTGTAAGCCATTTTACTGAACTACCTTTTGCCTGTATTTGCTGTGGTAGTGAAAAATTCAGTGTTTTATATGGGAATGATGGTTAGTTTTGGAAATAAGTATTTTTGGATATTAACACTCACAAAAACCCATTTTTTCTATCCTGAATATTCTGAAAATGTATTTTTCATAAACCCTTAAAATAATATCTTGAATTAATTCTGATAGTGTGCTGCACATGCAAAAACTGACCTTAATTTTTACTCCGTTTACTGTTGTATAAGTGTCCTACATTTTATGAACACAATCTGTGCAACTCTATTAACTGAACTGGCTTCTCATGTGAACAGAGGAAATCATCTTTTTCAACAAATCAGTTTTCTCAATACTTATATTTTCTTAATCAGATGAACCAATAAACACATACAAAGTTTAAGATAAAGTTTTCAGTCTCCAATCAAACTTAGTTGGGAATAGAGTATATTGTACTTAGTTAAGTTAATCTGACTTTATAATATCAATTGCACTTTTCTGTATAATAATCAAGTTTAGAGTGCTGGATAATGCTGATGTTATTTTCCCATCATCATTCTTAAGTGTTTTCCATTCTTTTTGTCTTGAACTCAGCTGATAACCTCTTGTAGTCTTATCCTTTCAAAAAATATTTCTCATAATTTGAAAGATGTTTCTTTTTTTAGAATACAATGACTCAGTGTGGGTCTTTTTTTCACTACGAAAAGGAATTTAATCTTATTTATACATATACAAATATAATATCAGCATTTTTAGGAGGACAATTCTAGTTAAAAAGAGGCTAAAACACTTGTTATTGCAATGATTTTCTAATTGCTTGTTTGCCACCAGGAACAATTGTTTAACATTGTTTATTTTTTAGATGGTTAAAACCAAACAAAATGCAAATTACATGACTTTAAATTTAGCTGTAAGAGGTCTACTGTGTAAAATCCTGACTTACAATGTTGGTAGAAACCTCATACAGTCAGTCTGTCTGAAATAAAGTGGATCCCGTGGGGCTGGAAAAAAACAATACAGCCACATTTCTTTGCCCACAGCAAAAAGAAAACAAAACACAAAATGCAGACATACATAATTTAACAATGAATTAATAAGATTACTATCCTACTAGTTATTATGTATCCTACGAATATCTTTTACCAATTTTCTTTCATGAACAGTTTTCTCTATAATGCAAAACGCAAACGGTACATAATATACAAATATTTTACATTTACATTTATTTTGGAAGAATTACTTCCAATTATATATTTTTTTGATCTGATATATATTTTATGTTTATTTATATGTGTGTGTGTGTGTTTGTATTTACATATCATTCAACATCATGTGAAAAGTCCACACGCATCAGTTTTTTACATTAATATATTGCCTATAGTGTTTGAATGTACAAACACTCTTTTCTTTGCTAAATATTTGCGGAGTTGGGTGAGTGATTAAATGAATGGATGCAGTTTTCCTCTCATAATGTAACTAAAGTTAGAAGAAAGCTGTGTCCCAAACCTTCCCATGACATGTAAATTATACATTCTGTGATGTAAATATCTGATGGTTTTCTATAAACCTTTTGCATCTGATGCTGATGCTGTTTATCCACTCTAAGCAATTTCAGGAGAAGATATTTATGGCCGTTACTTTTGTCAAGAAAAGTAAAAGACTTCCAGAGCCTCAACATTGATGCCTTTTTGAGGGTACACAAAAACAGATATCTTCCCAGTGTGCAAATCATGAGGTGTAACTGCCTTGTTTGGAACACTTGGAGAGAAATACTGGTGGGAGGGGTGGGGGCACAATGTGCAAGGTCAAAGCTAAGTGATTATTGACCTGTTTAATGGTTAACAGCATTTTCATTTGACATCTGCAAGAGCAAGGGAAATCCTGACTGCCTTCCTTCGCTTACAATTGTGTACAGGATCTTGACCAATTTTGAAAGCTGCATTGTTCCCACAAGTAATTTCCATTAAGAAACATCTATCTCAGTAATGCTATCTCCTCTAAGGGTAAAAATTGCAAGGGCATATTATTGTTTTGACAGATGTTTCTTAGACATCATTAATGCACACCATCAAAATGCTTGGCTTGCCTAAAAAATCTACTTGCCATTATAGAAACTACATATTCAGCACCTTTCTCTTCTAGGCCAGGTGCTGACTCCTGTGTTTGTCCTGTCACTCATCCTAATATGCAAACCGTTTTCACTTATTTTTATTAATTTAGCAGAATCTAGAGAAGTACATTCTTCAAAGGCTTAGTATTAAGCCCCCTGATATAAAAAGGTTTTGTTATTCAGCAGGGTCAGACCTAGTTCAAACTTTCCCTTCAGTTGCTCATTTAATTTGGAGACAACAAGAGAGGAATATGGGTACCCAAGAAAAGGGCTTAATGATGTGTACAATGAAACCATTGTGATAAGTGAGAGTGATAATATGAGGGTAGTACTAGTTGTCGTTTCCTTTTTTCTTCCACCAGTTAATTCTAAAGTTTTGAAATTGGTAAGAACCAAAAAAATAAAATAAAAGCTTGCACGAATAATGTCCTTCTCTTTCTTGCCAGGTAAAACAGTTTAATTTCTTCCCACAATGTGTTGGCTAATCAGCTGTCTTGTTGGTGCTATAAAAACAAACAACATCCCACAGAATAACAACCAAAACAAAATGTATATTCTGTAACACTGTCCTGTATTCTGTCTTGTTCTTTACTTCCTTTACTTTACTAAAGAGTCCTGTGTATGGCTAACATTTCACACTTTAGTTGTTAACATAAGGCCTACTTAAAATTACATTTTGTAGTCATAATTATCATTACATAGTAATGTGCTCTTTCCCAGTGTTATTATTTAGATTTCTCATCAACAGTTAAATAATCAATAGTTTACCACACTGAACTGAATGCATGCATACTATGTTGATAACCCTTTAGCTAATGGCACACAAATTGCATTCAATTGTTTATCACACAGAATATACAGAGTATTAATAGAGTCACAATAACCTAATACTATCAGGCCACATATAACAGTTAGGTTTGTTACTGCCATTGATCTCATATATCAACCCTTTGTAAGTTAATAATTGTGTTATAGAGTAATTATTATACCTGTATATACTTCCGTTTGATTCATCACCCTGATATCTAAATTAAACTGAAACGATTAATATTGATCTCCTATATCAACCCTTTGTACATTAATAATTATGTTATAGACTAGTTATTAAACCTGTATTTACTGACGTCTGAATTAAACTGAAACAATTAATATAATTTACAGACATGGAAGTCTGATACAAGTAGACTTCATTGACTTTTTTCTCTAAAATTACCTTTTTTAATGTATGTGTAAGATACAACATCTGCAATATATGCCAGTACTGCAGTATAGTGTAAATAAAGCACACACACACATTTTTGTTCATACACTGGTGACAATGTACTGAGTGAGATTAATTTCCTGTAGTGCATTTGGCAGCACGGGAAGAATATGTTGTTGGAACCTGGATACTGAAACCTTCTTATTCTGAATCTAAATATAACTAACAGTATAAGACTTACACCTTTTCCCCTTTTGCTCTTGGAACACTTACTCCAGCCCTGTTTCATTACTAATTGTACATTTTTAATTTACCACAAAGGTGGCTTGTGGAAACCTGGTCAACTTATTTTTTGTTTTTGTTTATTTAGTTAGTTAGCCAGAGTAGCAGTTATGTGGAATTAGATATATACTTTCTTAACTTACTACAGTATCATTACTGTACCCCTAGCAAGATATTGATTAAAAGAAAAGAGGCAGAAGCAGTTCACAGTTTTCTCAGCTCGGCTCCTAGGGATTCCTGAAGCAACACATATACACTGTCCACTGCTTTAAATGGTAAAGGATATTAAATGCACAACAATAAGTATTTGTTTTCTCCTCAAGAACATAAGTATGTGAATAAAGCACATCACTGGAACCTATCAATTTGTTCAAGCTGCTTTGATACGATGTGTTTACCTGCAACAACATAGCAATTAATAGACTTTAAAACACTCTATTTGCAAAGCACCCCACCTCCCCTCGCTGTAATAAATGTTCAGGTGCTTGCTTTCCTGCAATTATGCCAATAACTAGATCCTTAATTACCAGTACAGGCAGTGCATTAAACAACTATGTTCCCAGAGTGCTTCGAAATCCATTCAGTGCGCTTAATAAACATGTATTAACAATAACATCTGTTAATTCATATGCTGCAAACACTCCTTATGTGAGAATGTTTTCTGTATGAAGCGGGATCAAAGGGTCTGTCTGTCTTCATTTTAGGGTCATCAAACACATTCTTCTGTGAGCTGTTATAATTGCATGCATAGATTTTCCTTCTTAAATTAATCTACAGAGAGTTGGCTAATGAAATCTTTGAAATTGATCGAGTATCAAGTATTTTACAGAAGCCACTGCTGAAGTTAACTTTCCCCCACACGTGATCTAAACAGTTACTACTTTTCCAGACAGGCGTATTTTTTTATGAAATGCCCCCTTGGCTTAATTATTCCATTTCCATCAGAGTATATGCTATGAGATTTTTCACTGGCCTTTATGCTGCTGTTGAAATTGATTTTGTATTGGAAGCTCTGTATTTTTCTAAAAATGATAGGCCTATCTCATTCTGTGCAAGGTAACGATATCATAAGTAATGCAACCCGTGTTGAATCTGCAGTTAAAATTAAAATATGTTTTCTGTACTAAAATTAAGACTTTTTATAGGTGCCCTGATGATTGCTTGATTGAGCTTTATTATTTTATGCAGACATTATGGTAAACTGGTAAGCCACTTAACGTTAATGTTTTTTACTTTTCATTTCAGCAGTTTTTCTTATCTCGTTAGATCTTTGGGAGCTAAGCAAGGCTGGACTTGGTTAGTATTGGGAGAGATTGTGTTTCTGACTAACTGTAAATTGACTAACACTTGCTGCATAAATAAACAATTTTATCTTTGTCAAGTTAAGTACACTGGCATTTTATTGGAAACAGTATTTATGTGGACACAAAATGTAGAAGGGGCGGGAAAAAAAACTATTTTGAAATCCAGCAGTGATTTTAAACCCGTATTTCTGTCAATAAATAATTTTGTGTTCATTGCATCAACTGAAGGTTAATTATAGTTATGTCATTATAATTGGGGACAATTATGGACAATATACAATGCATACATTTTGTATTGGACTGCACCACACAAGTTAATGAATTTAAATTATTAGATATATCTTAATAAATGAAAATGAAAGTTTGTAGCAACAGGGCACTGAAAATGCACTTGACGAAGGCTTTGAAAAAACAACAACTAAGCACCATCAAGTATTCTTTAAGAACATAAGAATAAGGCAATTGTTAAATAACTAGCTGAGTGAGCTCCATTAGATAGTGTATAATTCATTTTATGGAGCACACTTAAAGGCTGACAGCCTGTTTTAGATTTGGGGTTGTGGATTGATTTTGGGACATGGAGCAAAGCTGAACTACAAGAGACCATAAACTTGGACACACTGGTGGCACCATTCCTCACTGTAGATAGGTCTTGCTTGTCAGGAGTGGAAGAAGCAAACAGTTTATGAAATTATTAAATATGACAAATAAATACATAAAAAGTGCCAATTCATTTCAGTGATAAATATGTAATCGCTACGGCTTTTTGGTGTGAAATGCATTCTTATAGAATTGTATCGCTAAAGTGACAGCTTAATCTGTGGGGAGGAATCTTTGTTTGATGTCTTTATTATCTTGTCTTTCTGATAATGACAGTGAGAACTCGAAGAGGATAAATACACATAAGTATGAGGAATTTACTGTGAGACACGATGGAGCAGCTCTACCAGTCTTTGCATGTCGGATTCTTCTAGTTGCGCTGGGTGCCCGGTTGGGAAGACCTAGCATTTGTTTCTCTCCAGGGTAGTAATGATCATTGTGAAGTATGCTGGGGTGGTGGGGGAGTAGTTTCTTCCCCACAGCCCTGCACTTCAAGCTCTGCATGCCAAATCAGTACATGATTCTCAGGGGCCAACCTAGTGAATAATTGCCTAGTTTTGTGTTCATGAGATGTAATAAAATATGAAAGAACGGAGCAGATTGGATTGCAAAGAGGAGGGCTGAATGACATTATGGAACACTGAGTATCCGTGATGGTTGAAGGCACATGAAATGAAATACTGCTAATCATAGCAAATGTAATGGCTCTCTTGAGGAAGGTTTTGTCTTCATTTTGAGATCAGCTCAGTTTTACAAAAAACCCTCTTATATAGCAGAAACCTTAAGCAGAAAGTTTAGAATTCGACAGTAGTGGCCCCAGCAGATACAACATGGTGATCTTAAATATGCAGACCAAAAGATCCCAGAACAGAAAGATTAGAAGTCTCAAAAGAAATCCAGAACAGAATTATCAAAACTGTGCAATGGAATACTAAGGTTTTCATCATGCAGTTAAGAGATTTTAAAGCACACTTTATATTAAACCAGTAGCCTCAGAGATGGGTTATGGTTATAATTGTAAATACCCCAGTTAGATAAAAAAGTGACACCAAAAACACAACAAAACAAACAAACAACAACAACAACAACAACAACAACAACACAGGACACTCTGAAACACAGTTCCTGCATTAAAACACTATAAACTTCTCTCTGCATCATTTTTTTGTTTTTTGTTTTTCTGTATCCATGTTTTTTCTCTCCAATAATGTCAGCTGCTGAAACATGCTTACGGACCCATTTTGAAATTGCTTTATCATATAGCACACCACCAAATGTCAATACAATTGTTCATCTTCACAAATAATTGGTGGTATGAGCTTTGGGGACATCCTTCACAATCCACAGCAAACCAGTCCAATAACATACTTTCCTACAGATTGCTTATTGTACAATGTCTTTTGAGTTTGACAATGTGGGATCTTTTGTGCTTTAGTGAACTGAAGTTCGATCTGGAAACTGTCTTCAGTTACTGCAGACCATTGACAGTTGCTTTATAACACTCTTTTAATAAACTGATGTACAATTCAGTATATGTATAGGAATCAAAATACTATATATACCCTACGGCATGGTGGGAAATGTGAAAGTAAATCACTGGATTTTGTACTGAAAGCATGCATTGCATTGAATATTTTGGCATTCTTGTTCAAGGAAAACATTAAGTGTTACAATATTACAAGTCTAAAAGGAAGACATTATGGACCGAAGTGTTTTTGAGATTGTTTTGTAAACCTTGCCAAACGACTTACCAAAAGTGAACCAGTCTATGATGCATAGTTCTTAAAATTGCTGCTGCTATTAGTGTCTCATGATTTCATTGAATTGTGTTGCAGTACCTAACACATCATTTGAAGTGACCTCTCTTTCCTGCAGGCAGTTGCTGTGTCAGCGTGGACTACATAAAGCACTTTGTATTTAAATGATCATTCTTCAGTTTGGTCGAACCATGTTTCGATCAGAGAGAGCCAGTGAAAAATGAAATGCGTGAAATGAAATCAGGACTGCAACACCAAAAAATAAATAAAATTAAATTAAAAAATGCTATGATCGTATGAGTAAGGGTAGACATGATTTATGCTATGTTTGCTTTCAATACAATGACATTTTGATTACTATTGGCAGGGTGGGGAGAGCACTGGTGTTTTAATGATAAAATGTGGATTTTTTTTTTTTTTAACGAGATTGTGTAAATCAGTTCATTTTGTCGATGGGTACCAGTCCCAAACTACAAGAATTTTCCTTGTATCGGCTTAAAGTAATAAAGTCAGTGAGTAGCTGTTTTGTTTGAATTGGAAGGCTCAGGCCAAGACAAAAAAAGACCGGCAATCTGTCTTCCACAAACTAGAACCTAATACTGTGAGGGAACACCTTGTTGATTTATATCAAACCCAAGTTTTCTTTTTTGCTTCAAGAGGCAATTCCACCTCAAATGTGTTGAGGCACAGGTTCTATTATTTCAGTAGATTTCATATTGACAAATGCTTAATTAGAAATGGATTCCTCAGGTATCTCAATTGGATGGTGGTAGACCTGTTTAACTGTGTTTTCCCTTTTCTTTCTTTTTTCATTTTAAATAATTGCTTACAGAAGATGGAGTTGTGTTTCTTAATTTGAGTACAGTTTAGAAGATTTATTTTCTCTTTTTTTTCAACTTGCTTTGTGAAAGTTCAGCGCAGGATATGTTTTCTATGAAAATTCTGTTTGGTCATTTCTACAGATTGTTTTGTGTATCCCAGAGAGGGATGTACAACAGTATGCAAATTCTAATTGTTGGAAGGGCTACATGTTTGTAATAGCAAATTCACAGGGGCTATGAAGTGATCCTGTACACTTACATGATGCAGAAAAAAACAGCCTGTATCTCTTACACAAAGATGACTGGACGCCCTCCAGATCACTCCATTGGTAGGGTTGCCATCTGGCCACACAATCCTCTGGACATTTGAAACCAGACAGATTTTTGAAGTTACCCCTAAATTGAAATACATTAATGGCTAAATTGAGCATTGAAGCTTTGGTAAATTCCTACTGTTTCTTGATTACCTTGAGGCAGCAGTACAGTATATTATAATTAGGGATCCCAACTGACCTTATAATTGAACTCTTTGGAATAGCTTCTAAACCTGAATATTAGACACACAGTTACCAATGTTTTAAAATGTGTTTTAGACAAATAATTTTTAATAATTTAAATAATAATTTAATAACTTAAATAATTAAGACAAAGTGCATGTTTCTGTTAAAGAGGAGTATACATAATTAAGGAAAAAATACAACAATGCATATATATTTCATGCAACATTATTGTATTTAAATGCATTGAGGGAAGATTTAATGCTAAATTTATGAGTCAGTTTCTTTCAATTTTGTGTCAGCTTTAAAGGGGTCAGTGAGATCTGTAAATTAATTCATGAGGTACAGCATATATTTAAGTGCACACCTCTGCAGTTGTAGGCCATGACATATTCAAACTGAAAAGGTCAAAGGAAATTGTCTGAATTTAGTTTAGCATTTGGCAAAGTATAATTTTTATCTCAGAGCATCAAACTGAAAGCTTTTGAATTTTGCACAGCTTCCCACCCACACAGACTCTTGGCATACAAAAATTTGAGAAATCCTCTAAAAGTGTACTGCCTGCCTATATTTGTTGATTATTATTATTATTATTATTATTATTATTATTATTATTATTATTATTATTATTATTATTATTATTAATGGTAGTAACAGTTGTAGAAGTGGTAGTGGTAGTTGCAGTATTTTAATCTTTGTGTCTTCAATCAACTTTTTCCACTCTCCAAAGCACAATTTATAACATCATATAACCACAGATTTTGCTTTGAACCTGTTTTGCCAAGAGGCATTGGGTAACACAACTGTCCAAGTGCAGTACAAGACTGCCTTTTCTGGGCTTGAATTGCAGATTATCTGTAAAAATGTACTCCTGAAAAGTTGAATGGCAATCTCTTCTACACAGAATCTAAGCCCGTTGTTGCCTTTCATGAGTCAAAGGATGGAACCTCAGTATGTTGTTGCCTTTCATAGGTTGTCCAGGTTATGTTTTGTTCCAGGACAATCAGGGATAGAGGGCACCAAGCACCATGCCCAGCTTGCACATATCAAGTGATGGTGGCAAAGCTTATACCAGTGTAAACAACAGATGTAAGCCTCATTCAAGACATTAAGCTGTCATAATATCACGCACATATCACGCAAAAGGTAGACATAGGGGATAGAGGAAAACATTACATTTCAAAGCAACATGACTCCTAATTTAGTAAAATGAGTGTTTAGTTAGAGTGGTGGATTAGTACAGTGGTTTGAGGATTTATAGTAGAGATGTACATGTGAGCTGTGCTATATTCTGCTGTTCCAGTCTTTCTTGCATCCAAATCACATCATTACATTAAACAAATAAAAATAATCTTGACACATTATAAAAACACAAACAACTGGGCAAGACAACAGTGTGTCTAACAGTTTCACTTAGGATTTAACAAAGAAGTACATACAAATGCATTCCATTTTGTTCCCATTTGTAGTTGGAAAAATAGATAATTTCTTCTTTTTTAGGTGAAATGAGAGGAGCTGTATGAAATAACAATAAATGACAAGTAAAAATTCAACAATTTCCTTTGAATAGAATGCATACTATAAAAGCCTACCATCCATACTGTATGGATATTATCATAACCTAGTTTTGTGATTTCTTAGTGGAACTGTATTCAATTTAAATGTTTCGGTTCAGGGAAGGAATTTAAAGAAAATTACTTGGAATAGCCAGACTTGGCAAGGGCCTAATTTATAATACCTCTGTGTAAGGCTTTGCAAAAGACTGATCAAGACAGGCTTAATCCACTGGATATGTTTGATCTTGAGCTCAATCAACTGTATTGATTACGACGACAGAACCTCCTTCTTTTTATAGATGGAATATAAAATGACCTTCAGTTTATGAGACAAAGCAATTCTGCCTTATTGGCTGGATTACAGACACACTTGGGATTATGCTCAGGATGCTTTCATAACCTATTGTTTAGAGACAGTAATGCACATATTTGTAGGTGTATAAATAAATGTATTTGTTGATATTCGTGCTTAAAATGCAAGATCACATAAGAAAACAGGCACAGTTATGGGAATTCATAGTATTTGCCCACAACCTCTGTGTTGTACTAGAGTCCCAACAAAGGTGTTAGTATGTTAGGGAGGATTTGGCTTTGGTGCACTTTGGTACACACTTTACTCTTGTTGTTGGCCTTAAGTTGAAAGTAGTTAGTTGATGTGTAAGCACTTGCAATGGCCTAATATATACCTGTTTTGTGCACCCCATCCAGTGGTATACACTGATACACTTTTAAATGCAATAAAATCTAAATTTATCATCTTTTTAGTACTATTTCAGAAAAAAAAAAGAGATCTAATGAGGCTACAACCCCCAAAATTGATAATCATATATGCATTTAATAAGTGAACACATTGCAAATGTACAGCCCTGACATCAATGTTGTCTAAGCACAAAACATGCTGTCCTACTTTTTTATTTAAACAAACGACATCTGTATCTTAAAGCGTATGTCGAAAATGAGGACATTTTGAGGCTGACTTTGTAGAACAAAAATCTGTTTTCCAAAAGATATCTTTGCCTTTGAGTTATATATATATATATATATATATATATATATATATATATATATATATATATATTTTTTTTTTTTTTTTTTTTTTCATCATTGTTCAAGTAGGAGGGTTTAATTAGGCCTATACTAGGACTGCATATAAAACCAAGGAAAATCTAACTTCAGAGAAATAATCATGTAAACAGTTGTTCATGCTGTAGAATTCTCTCCTGAAGGAATAAAGCAAGAAATGTTGAATTAAAGAACACTGCTTGACTTGGTTTTTATACAGGTTGTAGAAAGTTGAAGTTCTGAACACTGATTTGTTAAGGACATACATACATACATTACCAAATAACTTAAGAGATAGACATTTGGGCTTTCACATGATGGAGTACGCTGACCCATGCAGTGCTTTTGAAAACTCTGCCATCCCTTTTAAGTAGTCTTGGAGGTAGGGATGTGATGTAGCAGAAATTCATATATGTCGAATGAGGATTTTAAAGCATTAAATCCATCCGGATGCAGAGTTGAGGGGCATTTTGTATTTGCAAAACTGTTTTTATTACAAAAATTGAAATATTTAACACATTTTATTTAAATGCTGTAAATGTGAAATAGGGCTGAAATAAACATCTGCACACAGTCCTGAAATGGAATGTAATGGAGTACTTTTATTTCACTATTCAAACTATAACAATTGCATACATCTTCAGACAGTTTGAATGAACTGTTCAGTGTTGCAAAAGTTACTATTGAACATGGTTTCTTAAGTTCTTAACATGTGTCTAATACCACTATTACTAGTCACTTTACTACACAGAACATCTAGTTTATTAGTTGAAAATGTAATTTCTAAAACACAAGCCACTCTGCTTTGTTAGGCAGTAGCCTGCTGTGATGAGCATCATAGGGGGAGTTTACAGGCAGTGTTTTGAACTCGTGAAGTAATGATGCCTGTGCACATTTCGCATCAGCCAAGAAAAATGGCTCCAGAGAAGGACTTTGAGAAACATTGGCTCTGGCTATATAGGACATGGAAAATCTGGAAGGTGGCACACATATAGGGGACCTGGAAATGGTGAGTGATACAATTATGCACAACGAGTGGAAAGTGTTATTAGAATCACTAAGACAAGACAAGGTTTCATTCAAGGTTTTTCTAAAAACATGGACATAGGTATACAGTCTAACCTCTAAATAAGATTTTTCTTCCCTTAAACTTCATTATGTTAAAATGAACTCAAAAGATTACTCACAATTAACTTAAATATAAACATGACACAATTCCAACTTTAATTAGTAACGGTTATTAAATTAATATAACCCCAGGCCCTTCAATAATCCAGTTCAAACCTTAGTATCTTAGTAAGAGCAAGTACAATGGATTTTGGAAATTATTATTATGATTTTATTTTTTTTCTTCACACATACATGACAAGTGAGCCTTGAGGTGTTCGATAACAGTTAATTAGCTCCAACAAGATTTTTTAAAAAGCATTTCTTGTAACTCTTTTTTTATTTGAATTCTTCCTGGAAAGTTGCTATCTGGAATTAGTTTCTATGTTGGTGACAGGGCTGCTAGAAGCAGTAAAACAAAAGGCAGTGCTTTTCCTTGCAGAAGGCAACTTTGAAAAGAATGGAAAGTTTTGTACATTAGTAGGCTGAATGTAGGAGGCGACTGAGGCAACCAGATGAATGCCTTTGTTTCACTGGGGGGTGGGAGGGTGGTAGGTTTAAGCCTGGGTGGCATCTCCTGTTGAGTGATCTGTAACCATGCCAGAAGTACCCAGGCAAAGGAGTCACAGAACAGATTGTATCTTGGCCTCCACAAGCCGAGGGCCTGGGACACCAAGGGATTATGCATGAGATCATCATGATAGACAACTTGCAAGTCAGCAGCAGGACTGTTGTCAGAATTTAAAGTTGTGCTGCACTTCCAAGGCGTATATTTCAATTCAGATTCAAATGTGGATCAGATATGCTTACTGTGAGATTTTCACACTGTGATAGCTGTAACTGCTCTTCTATCGGGTAAAGAATGCTACAGTTTTTGTTGTGTTGTTTTTGATTAAAATAATTTTCAGATTATTGCCTCGTCGCGGAGTGTCAATAGTGTGGGTTAGTTGTAGACTTGGAGACACTGTTTGTACATACTAGGCCAGGTGTTTCACTTGTCCTGCATCTAATTTTTATTTTAAAGTAGCAGACAGCAAATTACTACAGTAAGAGAAAGTACAAATTGGATACAAATGTGTAATTTGTTTATGTCCAGACCTTAGCATGTAAGGCTGGTATTGCCATTATTGCTTGCTTATATTACCTGCATATATCGGAGAAAGAGAAAATGATGCTGTGAGACAATTGAATTTTAACAAATGTTACACTTGGGCAGTGGAACATAAGTAGGCTATGCAAATGCTATTTGTTTTTCAGTTCGGAAATAACCATGCCCAGCAATGTCCTTTTGAGATGTTACAGTATCTTTCACTTCCCCTGTATACAATGCAAGTAATTATTTCATATTCTTAATTCCCATGCTTTAAATAACTAACTAAATGTTATTTTTAAATGTATTTAATTGAATTTAATAGTTTCAATGAAACTGAAAAATATCATTAAAATTGGATAAAAGCATCTGCCAAATACACATTTTGTCACGGAATCTATTAGACTGTTCAGTTAGTATACCTGTAATTTAATTTAAACTAGTGATAATGAATATGTAGTTAAGGCAAGATTTATTTATTGGCTTCTGGATGCAACATTAGAATAATTTTGAAGTTCTGAAGGTGGCTGTATATATATATATATTTATATATATTTTAGTGCATTGTTTCCATCACAGTATTCAGCAGCAGGAATTTCACAGTTTTGTTTTGACCATAATAAGATGCACATATTTCCGTGAGTAGTTTTATTTCTTATACTCCTGATTTCAGGGAATTTGAACAGGGTGACTTTTCCTGATACAAAATATTTATATTGCTATATACAGTGAGCAGCAATAAACACTGAGGAAATTACACTACTGATCTCAGTATGCATCAGATGCATTTATAGTGGCAATAAAGGCTGTGTACTGCACCCTTATGGAAGTATGAGTGCCATGGTAAATATCTTGATGTATCCTGGTATAAGAACCATGTCTCTGTGTTGAAGATAGATAACACTGCCATCACCCAGTGGTTTTCGTCGTGCCATATCACATGACAACTCTTGCAAAGGCTTTCAGAAACTTCAAGGGCTGTGGGCACAATCTAGTCACCTGAGAAGGTATAAGGTTTGTGTAGCAAAATGTAAGGAACAAGACAATCTGAGGTTATACAACCCCCAGCTAAAACATCATCAAGGTGGGTCTGTCCATAAATAGTATTATTAGTCCATTTCATCATTTAATTAGTAACACCCTCTGGAGTGGAACGATGCATCTATTTTGCATCACTAAAGATGAATGAGACTGTATTGGGATGTTTAGGTGGGCCACATGCAGAGAGCCTGGAATGGCATTTCACTGTACCTCTGAGGTTAGCAGCCAGTCTCTTTTGAATAGTGACATGGGATCGTTAATGGCCACGGTAAGCCACAACCTTGGTCTCATACAAAAGAAAGCACCTTCTAGAGCAGTGTCCCCAGACATCATACCAGGGCCCTGATTTTGTTTTGGTCCAGAAGTACCACTCACTGACTTGCCAGCACCGTGTCCAGTAGTATCATTTTACACAAACATCTCTAATGCCATTACATGCATGCAGTATAAATATGGACATTCATATTAATGAAATGAACATGCACCACATCTTTAACACATGTGGATCATGCATATCTCTAATCAGAATTATTGCGTTGCAATAATATAAGAACATGCATGCATGTTATGAATAGCGTAGCAAAAGCTTTCTTTTAGTGTGTGCATATATATGAGTGACTACGATGTGTGAATTATGCAGTGTGAGTTGAGCTACAAACTTAAGATGTCAAAGAAAATACATGAGCATAATGAATGATTAAATGCAATGCAAAACTAAATATTTTGACTTTTTCCCATTCTACAACAGTGATCCCACAGTGAAATTTTGTGATTAGACTATGTTCTGAAGTGTTTCTATCTGGGAAGAGTACCAGAGGTTACTGGGGCCTGACAGCATTCTGAAATCACAGTCATTCATCTTTATATTTTGACAGTGGTTGCTAGTAGTTTCTTAGAATCTGAGATATGAAAAGGCATTTTCTTCAATGTTGGAAGACCAATTTTTTGTAATTCTAAAATAAGAAAATCTAGATTAACTGTTTATCTGAATGTCAGTGTCGTAAGGAGAAGACTTTTTACAGTCAAACACCATATCCTGGGAGTTCCTCTGGGAGCCATATACAGTGAGGGAAAAAAGTATTTGATCCCCTGCTGATTTTGTACGTTTGCCCACTGACAAAGAAATGATCAGTCTATAATTTTAATGGTAGGTGTATTTTAACAGTGAGAGACAGAATAACAACAAAAAAATCCAGACAAACGCATTTCAAAAAAGTTATACATTGATTTGCATGTTAATGAGGGAAATAAGTATTTGACCCCTTCGACTTAGTACTTGGTGGCAAAACCCTTGTTGGCAATCACAGAGGTCAGACGTTTCTTGTAGTTGGCCACCAGGTTTGCACACATCTCAGGAGGGATTTTGTCCCACTCCTCTTTGCAGATCCTCTCCAAGTCATTAAGGTTTCCAGGCTGACGTTTGACAACTCGAACCTTCAGCTACCTCCACAGATTTTCTATGGGATTAAGGTCTGGAGACTGGCTAGGCCACTCCAGGACCTTAATGTGCTTCTTCTTGAGCCACTCCTTTGTTGCCTTGGCTGTGTGTTTTGGGTCATTGTCATGCTGGAATACCCATCCACGACCCATTTTCAATGCCCTGGCTGAGGGAAGGAGGTTCTCACCCAAGATTTGACGGTACATGGTCCTGTCCATCGTCCCTTTGATGCAGTGCAGTTGTCCTGTCCCCTTAGCAGAAAAACACCCCCAAAGCATAATGTTTCCACCTCCATGTTTGACGGTGGGGATGGTGTTCTTGGGGTCATTCCTCCTCCTCCAAACACGGCGAGTTGAGTTGATGCCAAAGAGCTCGATTTTGGTCTCATTTGACCACAACACTTTCACCCAGTTCTCCTCTGAATCATTCACATGTTCATTGGCAAACTTCAGACGGGCCTGTACATGTGCTTTCTTGAGCAGGGGGACCTTGCGGGCGCTGCAGGATTTCAGTCCTTCACGGCGTAGTGTGTTACCAATTGTTTTCTTGGTGACTATGGTCCCAGCTGCCTTGAGATCATTTACAAGATCCTCCCGTGTAGTTCTGGGCTGATTCCTCACCGTTCTCATGATCATTGAAACTCCACGAGGTGAGATATTGCATGGAGCCCCAGACCGAGGGAGACTGACAGTTATTTTGTGTTTCTTCCATTTGCGAATAATCGCACCAACTGTTGCCACCTTCTCACCAAGCTGCTTGGCGATGGTCTTGTAGCCCATTCCAGCCTTGTGTAGGTCTACAATCTTGTCCCTGACATCCTTGGACAGCTCTTTGGTCTTGGCCATGGTGGAGAGTTTGGAATCTGATTGATTGATTGCTTCTGTGGACAGGTGTCTTTTATACAGGTAACGAGCTGAGATTAGGAGCTCTCCCTTTAAGAGAGTGCTCCTAATCTCAGCTCGTTACCTGTATAAAAGACACCTGGGAGCCAGAAATCTTGCTGATTGATAGGGGATCAAATACTTATTTCCCTCATTAACATGCAAATCAATGTATAACTTTTTTGAAATGCGTTTTTCTGGATTTTTTTGTTGTTATTCTGTCTCTCACTGTTAAAATACACCTACCATTAAAATTATAGACTGATCATTTCTTTGTCAGTGGGCAAACGTACAAAATCAGCAGGGGATCAAATACTTTTTTCCCTCACTGTACTTCATTGTCAGAATTACTGTCAGTCAAGGCAACAACAGAAATAGTTAATAGTTTGAGCTGTATTATAAAAGTGGACATTCTTAAAAGGAATCTGGTAAGACTCCTAAAATGATGCTTTTTTGTTGTCTGTACATTTTGCTATGGTGTATAATTAAGATATATATACCACTCTTCGAGATTGATTCCGTCATTAAGTAACTTTAAAATGTAAAACTTAACAAATAATGCTGGATGTCAAAAGTGTTGTGTCCACAACTGTGAGAAAAGCAGAGATAACGGAGTTATTTATCTATAATTACTATACAACTATAATTACTGTCAAGGAGTAAGTATATGGGATAAGAAATACAAACACTCAGTTGAAATGCGTTGAAGACAAATCCAGCGAATTTGTAGTTTTTCAGTTATCCAGAAAGTTATGATACAACACATCCTAAAACCCTGAAGAAGCATACATGCTAGCATCTGCAGTCAGACATTATTTGGTAAGTTTCAAATATTAAAGTTTTTAAAGATTCTTATATGATAAAATTGATCTGGAAGAGTGGTATGGATCTAACTAATACACCATAACAACACATAAAAACACATAAAACCATAATTTTAGAAACTGTGCCAGCTTCCCTTTAAGTACAGGATTGCAAGCAATATTTCATTTTGAAAGCTGGATAAAGATCCACTTCTGATATGGTAAGAGTGATCAGTAAGGGAAATTATTTTGACAGCAGTGCCCTATATGATCAGTAACCTGGAACCTGAATATGAATATCATCACAGAAGTGATTTTATTTAAAAATCCAAGGAAACGACAAATCTCTCTCTCTCTCTCTCTCTCTCTCTCTCTCTCTCTCTCTCTCTCTCTATCTATCTATCTATCTATATATATATATAGATAGATAGATAGATGAAAAATATATTCATAGAATTGTTTTAGTTACTGAATAAATGTTATTTAGGGCTAGACTTTGAACTTATTATGCTAAATATTTTTTATAGTGGTAATGTTAAAAAAGCAAAAGTTTTTGTAATGTTAAGCATAGTGTTTAATGACTTGTCTGCTCTCCTGTTTTATGCCTGATTAGGTAAAGAAAAAAAAACTTGTTTATATTTCTCCATGACAGTGAAAATATATGTGTGACACAATATTTAACAGAAAATTCACTGTGGTTTTGTAAAAGCCACCTGAATAGTCTAACAATGTTGATATCACATTCATTGAAGATTTGCCTTAGCCCTAGATGTTTAAGTAGATGTTTTCCTCCTCGCTGTTTTATAAATACTCAAGTAAATCTTTCTCTATTGAGTGCCTTAACAATGCAGGTTCTTTCTCTACCACTTAAAACCTCCATCTCTATAATTTATGCTCATCACTTAGCTCACATTTAGATGTTGGCAGTTTGAGAGGTACAAGTTTTTTTTTTTTTTTGCAGTGGTAAATAAATAAGATCACTGAGTTCTTTATGATTCTTTGAGTATTTCACCCCAGCTATTTGGCAGCCCTATTTTTAAATGCAGTGACCAGAGATTGTTGGGGTGTTCAAGATTTGATCTTTTAAGGTTGATTTTTGAGATGTAATGACAATAAAAAATGCCAAAAAACACAGTACTTGATTGCAGATATGCATTATTCGGACGTGTCCAACAAAAAGCCAGCATCAACTATTGAAATTGGACTTGACATTTTCTGTATGTGGCTGGTTACTCATAGTAGCAGATACATTTTCCAGAAAACAGAAGCTCCTTCTCTAAAATGAGCATCTACTCCATTGTGTTATGTCAACTTCACTTGATAGCAAAGGTCAAAGTCTCACAATCTGTATTCATGTGTTCCAATTTAAGATGCCTCCAGTAATCATAATTCCACTTTAAAGACATTCACAGATTAAAAAATAATTGACCTGAAGTGCATCAATGTTCTACGAATAGATTCGCAGTAGGTAGACACACACATGTAATTTTTGCTTATCCATAAATTATGAATAATTTGTCTACAGAACCTTGACGGATGTATAGGTAGTTAATCCACTATTCACAATGCTTGAGCGGTATCCTTTGTCTGTGCTGACTTTCAGAAATTATAACTTAAACCTTTTGAAAGTGTGTTTTCATTACATAGGACAAGCTTTATTTAAGTCAGCAATTCAAAAATAAATTTACATGACTAACTTAAGTAGTTAAAGATGAATTATATTGATTAAAATGCCTAAGCTTTTAGACATAAATATATTTTTTGGATTGTTTTCTTTTTTGTAGCCCAGCAAACAATTCCCCCAGTGGGAAGTAAGTAATTAAATGCCAAGAGCAGACTTTGCTTATTGCCTTTTAAATAAGTAAAACAAAAAACAGACTGAATGTCATAAACTGAAACCTGATGTGGCTTATCAAAGGGACATGTTTTTTTTTTTTCATTCCTTCCCAATTTTATCCGCATTTATGTTTTGGCTGCATCAGTCATGCGTTTATGAAAGTCACCATTGGACACACTCCCAGGACCATTCTCTGATAACATTGTTTGGAAAGTAATTGTAAAAACTTCAATCAAAGAGCATCTGATGGACCTTTGAAAAGTCTACATGTAATTGAGAACAGCTTTTCAAATTTAATGCAAAAATAATTGATATGAATTTCTAAAGACTTGGACAAGTGTATACCATGAGCTACTCATTAAAATATGAGTATTATAGTACTGTAAGTGAAGATAGTACATCAAATTCTTAAAACATTTTATTTAGAGTGTGTGTGTGAGTGATGGCCTTCGTATTCAAGTCAGACTTGTCCCGACCTATCATAGTTTTAAGACTTATTGCTGTAGAATATTTCACATGCAATGGGTAGGAAAAGAAGGTAAATATTTAGCGTAATTCATTAGCATGGAACATCGAGATAATGTTAACATGATGGAAAGCTCCAGTGCATCTGAAAATGAGTTTATTAAATACTGGACCTATTACCATACACAAACATGCAGCCTAATTATATAACAGCTGGACCACTCAAAAACTAAATAAATTGGGAGGCTTCACTGACCCCATTATTGCCAGCATATGGAGTCAATGACCTGAGTGTCAGAAGAGTCATCCAACTAACAAAATAGTCATCAGTGGTGACCTATTCCTCTGTGGTTCTGCATTCGATCTGTCTGCCTAAGGTTAATTATTTTAGTACTAAATGGAAATCTGAGTCTAGTCTACAGAGCTGTGTATTGGGCAAGTAGATATGCATATGCTGTTGCAAGAAAAAAAAGTGAAAAAGAAACACTAGCTTGCTGAACGGTAGAGATTTGTAGCAGACAGAGATCAAGTACACCTTTGAATTTCCCTGCTCAAAGTTATGCAGTTGTCAGTTGTTAACCTAACTTCCTGGTAGTGAAATGAGGAGCTCTATAATCCTATAATTGAATCAGATAATTTGCACATTTGAACTGTATATTGTTCAATCAATATATTCATGGTTTGATTCGTTAAAAAAATAATAGAGGTAAACCCCAGGGTGCGAGGCCTGCTTTCCTTTTCTGGAATTGTACATCTAAATTAGGTGTAAAATACTGCTTCACAATTTTCAGTACATTTGCAAAAAATGTATCTTCTGAAAAATTGATACATTTTAATGCACTTTTATGTAATTTAATACAACAAACTAATTTTCTCCCGTTTCTTAGTCAGATTGAAAAATTCAAAACACAATCTAAACTGTAACTTCTGTACCCTTTCCATGCATACAATGTAAAACAACATCCCATGTGGGTCTCCTGGGGACATCATTAAAAATAAGTCTTAGCCATTTAAATTTTGCTCATGTTATCCACTAATTGCAGGCAGCTCACCTACCATTGTAGAGTGGTGCATTATTATAATTTAAGGATATTGTTTTACTTAAACTGCAAGGAGTTAAATATAAAGCAACAGTCATTAGATGATCATTAAGGTCATCTTGAAGATATGATTGTGTTGGTGACAGGATATTGAACAAAACAAACCGTTATGTATTTGGCACTCCTGTCATTAATGTAGGACACAGACTCTGTGACACCTGGCTTTTAAATGGTATATGAGAGACAGGAAGAATAGCTGAAACAGATAATGCAGTTCACATTACTACCTGCAGTTTCAAGCTAGCAGGCAATTTTGAGAGGTCATTACTGCCAAGAAAACCTGGAGGCTGCACTGTTGTGGACGGCTTTAGTCAAAAGCTGGGGAGAGCTATTGATGACATTCAGGATTGTGTCAGGGAGAGGGGCTTTCAAAGTTTAAAAAATATGTGATAGAATGATTAGATGACCCTACAGTGCTGACATACATAGTACTTCATATATGGAGCTAATAATTTGGTGGCTATGATTTATGGACCTTTCTTCGTTTAATGAGAGAGCTACAGTTCGTCAATGGTTGCCCAAGGTTATTTATACCTAACAACACTGCAACATTTTTTCTTCTCCCCTTTGTGCAGTCAATATGGCTCTCATGCTGTTTAATAACATTAATTTTGGAAAGTGAGAAAATAAAAGAGTGATGGTTGCTTTAATGCACTCTCTGGTTTATTTAAATCTTGAACATGAGTTCAAGTGGTGAGCGGATAGCCTAATGCAGTTTAATATTTCTTTAGTGCAAACAGGACCGAGTGCTACACGTGCATACATAATTCATTGTACGAGGGGGTAGCTTTTACCGCAACCTGATAATTCCCATTTAGTGCTGTTAATTTCATCTGAACCCAACCTGCGACACTTGCTTTGATACTGCTGCTTTCCAAAATAAGGCAACGGTTTCATTAACTGAGCTTCATTTTCCCACAGCGCATCTTGTTAATAATTATACCATGCTAATATTGAAATAATTTCATTATACATTTAGATTACACAGAAGCTTGATTTCATTCAAATAACTTGTGAAGATTCTTGAATACCTCCATGTTTGATTTATAATAGATAATCTGGCTCATGTACACATTCACTACCCCCCGGGAGAAAGTTTCTGCTCTTTGTACAAGGGCACAAGGTGACTAGCTTAGTTCTTTACAGAATAGTAGCATGAGATAACATGATAAAACAAGAGTTCCATCTATTATAGCACCTCTCTGCTCGATGACCCTCGTGTGATTAAGACCTTTAGCAGACGCCTCGAGGAGTGGAGGACCCTGAAGGACCTTTTTGATTCTCCCATAGAGTGGTGGGAGATGATGAAGAAAAGAACCAAGGGCTACTTCATTCAGCTGGGGAAACGGAAAGCTCGCGAGAGGCGGGCGAGATATTCCCATCTAAACGCCCGCCTCCAGCGCCTGAGTCTTTTACAGCTCAGAGGCTTCGACCTAGCTGAGGAGGTGGCCCGGGTCAAACTGAGTCTCTCCGCCCTCTATCGGGAGGAGCAAGAGAAGATCAAGGTCCTTTCCAGGGTCCGCATCATGGAGGACGATGAGAAATGCAGCCGCTTCTTCTTCAAGAAAACGAAGGAGAGGCGGCCTGCAATGTCCTCCATGATCGACTCCTCGGGGCAAGAGGTGGAGGGCAGAGAGGCTGTTGAGACAGTGGTGCGGGATTTTTACAGGGAGTTGTACGACCAGAAGGTGGTGGATCAAAATCTGATCCATCACTTTCTGTCCCTGTTGGAGTCCCGCAATGAGGGGGACGAGGAGGAGGAGGAGGATCCAGAGATCACCACCACTGAACTCTCCCAGGTGATAAAGAGTCTTAACTCTGGAAGGACACCGGGTCCCGACGGGATCCCTGCTGAGTTCTATAAGATCTTTTGGGAGGTGCTTAAGGAAGATCTGGGCCAGGTCCTGGGGTCGATGTACAGAGAGGGCAGATTGGCCCCTTCGATGAAGAAGAGTATCCTCTCCCTTCTTCACAAGAAGGGAGACACGAAAGATCTGAGGAACTGGCGGCCAGTCAGCCTCCTGTGCACCGACTACAAGATACTGGCCAAAGCACTGACGCTCCGGCTGCAGCGGCCACTCCCTCAAGTCGTGGGTCCCGACCAGGTCTGTGGTGCCCGGGGGAGATCGGCGGCCGACAACGCCATGCTGCTCAGGGATGTCGTGGCCTACTCGAACGAGAGAGGGCTTCCCCTGGTCCTAATCAGCTTGGACCAGGAGAAAGCCTTCGACAGAGTGGGCCACGAATACCTGCAGCTTGTTATGGAGAGGATGGGTCTCGCTCTTGGCCTGAGGAAGTGGGTCAAGATCATCTACAGCGGCCTAAGCAGCAGGGTCCTTGTGAACCGCCACCTGACCGAACCATTTCCGGTCAGGTCGGGGGTCCGGCAGGGTTGTCCCCTGTCGGCCCTGCTGTACGTCCTCTGCTTGGAGCCGTTCATGCAGGCGATCCGCCGGGACGTCCGGGTGACAGGTTTCCATCTCCCGGGTTCCGGCGGAGAGCAACTGAAGGCCCTGGCCTATATGGACGACGTGGCCGTGGTCTGCACGGACGCTCCGTCCGTGGCCAGGGTCGAGGAACTGCTGGACGGCTTCTGCAGGGCGACGGGGGCCGCTGTGAATAAGGCCAAGAGCGAGGTCTACCTCTCCAGGGCATGGCCTGTCGGCCGGGGCCCGCCGACCGTGTTCCCTGTGAAGCCGTTTATCAAGGTTCTGGGGATCACGATCGACGGGACCAACACGGGCACCCGGAGCTGGGAGGAGGCCATAGCAAAGGTCCAAAGGAAGATCCACGGCTGGAGCACAAGGACCTTGACGATGGCTGGTAAGGTGCTGGTCGTAAAGGCCATCCTCTTCCCGATACTCCTCTACGTAGGAATGATCTTCCCCCCAGACAAGGGTATCGCAAAACTAGTGACCCGAATTATATTTCGGTTTGTCTGGGGGAGCAAAATGGAGAGGCTGAAAAGAGTGCAGATGGTGAAGGGTACCCTGGATGGAGGCAGAGGGGTCCCGGACGTTGTGCGGCTGATAAAGGCGCAGGGGCTGGCCTATGTGGTTAAGAACATCCAGGCTGCTGGCAAGAAAGTGAGTTTCATGAACCGCTTTTATTTTGCCAGCAGCCTGAGACCATTCGGCCTCTGCGCCATGGACAACACCAGGCCGCACTCGTGGGATCCCCCGCCGTTCTACAGGGCGCTCCGAGCCTTTGCGCTCGAAGTAGGCCTCCATAAAGTCGTGCTGGCCTCCTGGGATTATAAGACCATCTGTAGTCAGATGAGATCTGCCCAGGAGACCAGCCGGATAGAAGATTTCCCTCCCGAAACCTGCCGGTTTATCTGGGCTAACGCTACGCACGTTTGCCTCACGAACACGCAGAAAGATGTCTCCTGGATGGCTGTGAGTCGGTGTCTCCCCACCCGAGTGTTTATGCACAGAAGGGGCATAGCTCCTTATGACACCTGCCCCTATAAGGGTTGCTTGGGGAAGGAGACGGAGGCTCACATCTTTAGTGAGTGCCCCTCCGCCCACAGGGTCTGGCTCCTGTTTTCTCCGTTCCTCCACAGGTTCGCCGTTCCTGCGCGGGCGACCGCCCAGCAGATCCTATACGGTCCAGCCAAGGGAATTTCTACATCTACCTTGAGGTGCTGGTGGCGTGTCGTCTGCGCAGTGAAGCAGGCACTGTGGGAGGGACGGAACATCTGTTTGTTCAATAAGCAGGAGCTGGACCCGATCGTCATCGCGCGGAGGGGCATGGTGTTTGTAAAAGACTACGTCAATCTGGAGGTCCATCAGAGGGGCAAGGAGGAAGCCTTTAAGAACTGGCGCATACAAGATCTGGGGGAGCTCAGGATCCCGTGATGGGACCCACCTCCGGGGACGGTTAGTTCCCCCTGCTGGAGCCCGAGTCCAAGATCTTTTAAAGATCTTTTAAAGATTTTAAGAATGATTGTTTTTAAAAGAAGATTTTAAATAACGAATCTTAATTGTTTTTAAAGATTTAGTTGTTTTTAAATCACACTGTTTAGGGTTTTTGGTAGAGTTTTGTTATATTTCTTTGTCAAATACATTGACCGTTTTGGGTTTAATTTAAAATGCATTAGACTTTTTTGTTTGTTTTTTATTTTTACTTTTTAATTGTTTTTTTAATTTGTTTAATGCATTTTCTGTTATTTTCAATGTATTTGACTCTTCTGTTGGTGTGCAATTTTTTTGCTTTTATCACGTTTTGTTTATTTGATTTGAGCACGTTTATTTTAAAGTTTATTGTTTTAGTTTTGTTAAAAATCACAAAGATTTTAAAAATTTTAAGTGATTTTAAGAACTGATATTTTAAACGATTTTAATCATAAGTATTAAAATTGGAATTGTTTATAATTTTGTAAAATGTGAAATACTTTAACCAAATAAACAGTATTATAGCACCGTGCATTTTCAGTTATTTTCAATGTATCTGACTCTTTTGTTGGTGTGCAATTTTTTGCTTTTATCACGTTTTCTTTATTTGATTTGAGCACGTTTATTTTAAAGTTTATTGTTTTAGTTTGGTTAAAAATCACAAGATTTTAAAAATTTTAAGTGATTTTAAGGATTAATATGTCAATGTTTTTAATCACAAGTATTAAAAATTGAATTGTTTTTATTGATGAAAAGAAAATACTTAAACCAATAAACAGTATTATAGCACCGTGAAAAATGACAATGGACAGGAAAACACTGGAAAGCTCAATGGAATATGTTCATAATGGGACACTTACACAATATGAAATTGAAGTGAACAAAATAGAAAGCTCATCTTATAAATGACACACACACACACATTATTTTATATACTGATATATATTTATATCTTAATTTAGAGAGAGATATACACTCACCTAAAGGATTATTAGGAACACCTGTTCAATTTCTCATTAATGCAATTATCTAACCAACCAATCACATGGCAGTTGCTTCAATGCATTTAGGGGTGTGGTCCTGGTTAAGACAATCTCCTGAACTCCAAACTGAATGTCTGAATGGGAAAGAAAGGTGATTTAAGCAATTTTGAGCGTGGCATGGTTGTTGGTGCCAGACGGGCCGGTCTGAGTATTTCACAATCTGCTCAGTTACTGGGATTTTCACGCACAACCATTTCTAGGGTTTCCAAAGAATGGTGTGAAAAGGGAAAAACATCCAGTATGCGGCAGTCCTGTGGGCGAAAATGCCTTGTTGATGCTAGAGGTCAGAGGAGAATGGGCCGACTGATTCAAGCTGATAGAAGAGCAACTTTGACTGAAATAACCACTCGTTACAACCGAGGTATGCAGCAAAGCATTTGTGAAACCACAACACGTACAACCTTGAGGCGGATGGGCTACAACAGCAGAAGACCCCACCGGGTACCACTCATCTCCACTACAAATAGGAAAAAGAGGCTACAATTTGCACAAGCTCACCAAAATTGGACAGTTGAAGACTGGAAAAATGTTGCCTGGTCTGATGAGTCTCGATTTCTGTTGAGACATTCAGATGGTAGAGTCAGAATTTGGCGTAAACAGAATGAGAACATGGATCCATCATGCCTTGTTACCACTGTGCAGGCTGGTGGTGGTGGTGTAATGGTGTGGGGGATGTTTTCTTGGCACACTTTAGGCCCCTTAGTGCCAATTGGGCATCGTTTAAATGCCACGGCCTACCTGAGCATTGTTTCTGACCATGTCCATCCCTTTATGACCACCATGTACCCATCCTCTGATGGCTACTTCCAGCAGGATAATGCACCATGTCACAAAGGTCGAATCATTTCAAATTGGTTTCTTGAACATGACAATGAGTTCACTGTACTAAACTGGCCCCCACAGTCACCAGATCTCAACCCAATAGAGCATCTTTGGGATGTGGTGGAACGGGAGCTTCGTGCCCTGGATGTGCATCCCACAAATCTCCATCAACTGCAAGATGCTATCCTATCAATATGGGCCAACATTTCTAAAGAATGCTTTCAGCACCTTGTTGAATCAATGCCACGTAGAATTAAGGCAGTTCTGAAGGCGAAAGGGGGTCAAACACAGTATTAGTATGGTGTTCCTAATAATCCTTTAGGTGAGTGTATAGAGAGAGACATATACAGTAAGTTATGTGTTTTCCTTAAAATGCTGTAGTTAACTGTTAAGGATTGTTTTTGTTTGGTTGTTTATTGTTTTTTGTGTTTTTTTAATACAATTTTTCACATCAGTCACTGTTACACCTGTAACTACTAGGATTTCACAAATAAACACCACCTTGGTTGCACTTAGCCTTTAGCTTGTATGACATATTACCCACACAAGGAACATTGTGGTTTGCCATCGTGTGACTATATATTGTGCAAAGGCTATAGTCCTCCAAAATTTACATATATTGGAGGTCTGTGGATTATGAGCAATACAAAACATGGTACAAACGGCTAATTCTTTGTTAAAATCGCGTAACAACAAGCTTATTAATAACCTCCTAGATGCTGCCATTCTTTGTATGATCTGCCTTTTGCCAGAAACCAAAACAAACATTAGGTGAAACGCATCAACCTCTTCTGTGAAGCAGAGCTAAATTATACCCGAGAAGATGTTATAATACTTTGAATTTCATGCTTAGCTAGAAGTGCTAAATGCAAAATGACATCACTCCAAGTTCCATGGGAGACGCGGGAACAGTGGAATTATTACTCATCCCTAAGATTAAAATTAGTACTCTCAGAGATAACAGTAAAGGACTTAGATTCACCTCAGTAGACTGCTGATAAAGCAGAACACCTGCAAGTGCTTAGGGTTTTGTGCTAAATTCAATTAAAAAGCAACAACTGGGAGAAATGGTAAAAGTAAGTAAGGCACCAGGAAAGGAACTTGAATCAGATGTTATCAATTGTAACCGTACATGAAACACCATTAACTTTGTAAGGTCATTTCTGAATTTAAAGGCTCCACTTATATTCTTGGTCTCCCTTTTCTTCAGTCCATAACAGAAGAGTGTAACATGTATTGTTACACAATGAGCGATTGATCAAAATGGGGTATGGGAGGACCAGAATGCATTAAGCAGCTAGGTTGTGCACTGATCAAAATATCTACCATCACAAGTTTATGGATTGTTTCCTTTATGGCTTACAGATCTCTGAAAGTGTAAATGAGATTGTTGAAAGCATATTCTTGTTAAAATATTGTATTATCAACCATTTTACACTGAAATGTCTATTCTTATATTTTCAACAATAAAGTGTCATTAAAATTAAATTATATTACAGTAACTTTGTTTCATTATCTATTTTTATAGTGATATTTAATTTGTACATATTTGCTTTCTTGATTGTGTATCAATACATACATTGATATAACCACTCTTTTTAATTTTTTTAAGCTGCCTTTTGATTTCTGAAGCTTTTATCAAAATGATCTTTGATTTTCAAGTCCAAGGAGACATTTAAATAATGTATGTAAGTGGGGTCAAGATATTCTGAATCATACCCGCATTTGGTATGTATGTAAGCTGTGACTTTGTAATCTGGGTTAATGGTTCAAACTGGTATATATCCTGTTCATAAATATTTCCTGGCTTTGCAAAAATGAGTGGCGATGTTAGAGAGGTAGCTCCAAACAGTTTTGGCCTTACATTCTGTATAATCTCTAATAAGGAAGATATTTTCAGCACAAGCACTTCTTCCCCAGTGACAACCATTCCAATATATGTGTGTGCGTGTGCGTGTGCATGTGCGTGTGTCTGTCTATAATTAATTAATCATTTCAATTCCTCTGTTTCCAGTAGAATTGTTAAAAAGTTCAAATTGATAACTATCATAGTGCAGTAGTACTGGAGGATTCAAAAGAATTCAGCTTTGCATTAAAATCACGACAAGGGAATTTTATAACTTTTTAATTTTAATGAAAAACCAATAACAGATTGCTACTAAAAAAAAATCCTCTTGTTTTAGCTATACTTTCTATGGTAGTATACATATTTCTTATTTGTACATATACAGTTTTTTTCCAGGTATACTTGATCAAACATAGCCCACACCAACTGCCGTGATACTAAAGTGTATTATTTGAGCCATGAATGGTTGATGCTTTACCTTGCAGTGATATTATTCTGTGTAAAACAGTGTATCAAACAGAATGATAGTTAACATAAATCCACCTAGCATTTCAAGTATTTAGTTTAACAATCTTTCGCAACTTTGGAATAGTACTCCAAAGAGGGATATTAGACTAAGGTTTTGGATGTATTTTTATGTGAAAAATAAATTAAGGGCATATTTCATGTGATGCAAAGATGGATTAGCAGAATAAAATATTTTAATAACAAGGTGAAAGGAGATACATCAATAGTCATTTGAATGCAGTCATGAGTGTTAATCAAGTGTTAAGTGCAGTCAATTGTTTGCTCAAATGGCATAAAACAAAAAGCCTGTGATTAGGTGAATGTGACCATTGTACCATTGTCCTTTCCCTGCAGCATACCTGTGTTTAGATACAAACTTTGTGTGCAGCTGAAAAGTGTGTTAGGATATATAAGCCCTACAAAGATGTGTCTTCCCTTGGGGAATTTTGCTTTATAGCAACATGGTGGAAAAAAAAAACCCTCATAAATAAAAGGCTGGACAGGTCACCTCCAAGTGGCAGAAATCATTGCGATTTGCTGCCTTAGCTGTACCAGTAGACCCCATGATTTTTCAAAAGGTCTCTGCCCAGCCTAAGAGAAGAAATCAATATTGTGTAAAATTCAAAGTGGCTGAACTATAGCTGATTTAGCAAACTGTACCATAATACACTGGCAGCAGGCAGTCTCTGTGATGTCACCTCTTTTATTTGAAAAGAGATAAGTCGTTGCTCAGCAATAACCCTGTTTTTTTGGCGTGCCAACACTGAACACATTATTCCTCCCCCTAGGGGCAGGGTTAGGGCCATGTTCCTACTCATGCACCACATTCTCCCATTGTCCCACAAGGACGTTTATTGACTGGGCTACTTCCTCCAGTACAGCCCAATGCATTGTCCATCCTAAGTGGATAGCTTGTTTTTTTCTTTTTCTTCTAAGGCCAAACAGCATGGCTTTTATTGTAAAGTGCAGAAAGCACTTTTTGTTATGCTGTTAAAACGTTCCTTAAATGTAAGCGTTTGGAAGGTTTGTCCTGCACAATATAATTGGATTTTAAAGGTATGAAAATTAGAACTGTCTTTTCATATTTTTCCAAATTCACATTCATCCCATTTCACAGCTTGACATAGTATTCCTTTAACAATACCTTATTGATTTTTTTATGAGGGGAAAGAAAGAAAAAATCAAAGCCAGATGTCATTTGATTTTTGTTTTAATTTCATCAGGAATTAACATTACAGTTTCTATTTATTTTGAAATATTTAACATTTCAAAGAATAAACTATGAAAAGGCTGAAAACTCAAAGGCAAATAAACAAAACCCATACTGGGCTGCCTTAAGCAAACAAGAATATGTTATCTGTAGGCACTCAGGGGGTTGCTATTTTGCAGTGTACCTTGTTTTTTTTTCCCCCCAATTAAGATTACTATGTCTTTGAATTGCAATTTAGCAGAGTTGTGCACATTAGCTGACAGTGTCAGCACAGCACAATACATGCTTTTCTAATGAATGTGCCCCTCTCATTTCCCTAGTTGATATATAAACATTTATATCTGTCTGGTTTTCTTTTTCTTGTTCTATTTTATTAAGTGTGCTTAACATATACATTGCTGCTTTACTCATAATATATATATATATATATATATATATATATATATATATATTAACTCTAAATGATAGTGTATGGATTAACCTAATTCTTTTTCTGTATTGACGGCTTTGCTGGGTGTATAAAGTGCATTTGCCTTCATGCTTCATCAAACCCTAACAATCATGCCTTTTAATGTAACATATTTATTTAAAGAAGAAAAAAATAACAGAAACATTGCATACTATCATAAAGAAATTACAATCCACATTTAATAAGGGTATTATTTTTCCCATTATTTTTACTAGGCTTCTTCCCACCAAATGGGATCCAGTCTAGTTGTCATATCCTCTGTCACACTGTAATCCAGCATATCTTTTTCATCAAGACTCTGTATATTACTTCTCCACACAATAATGACCACACCACCGAAGACTGCAGTCCTTCATTCTTTTTGTGGTTGGGTATTGCTTTTAACTTGTCTTAAGGAAGTTCATTCCTCATGTGGTCTTTCTTACTTACTCCATCCATCCATCTTAATATTCACAATTCTGTTGAGCAGATCATTTATTCATGTTTCTTCTTTGGCACTCTCAGCACAGTACAGTAAAACTGGTTGAACCACTGTCTTGAAAATTTCCCCTTTTAATCTTGCCAGTCTTTTTTCGTGTCTTATGACAACACATATTGCTCTCCGTGTCAGCCTTGCATTAGTTATCCTGACTGTAATTTCATCTTCGATTTCTCCATTTTCTTTAATTCAGGTGCCTGGATATTTGAAGCTCTGCGTTTTCATCATTTTGTGTCTGTCTAGTTTAAGGCTGACTTCTTCTGTATTTACTGGAAGTGTTTCAAACAAATGTTTAATCTTTTGTGACCTAAGGCGATAGTTTATCACAAAATGAGAAAATCTGTCAAAACAAGAATAGCAAAACGAGCACAAGCACACACACACATACACAGGTTATTTAGAAAAAAAAGGATATCTTAAAAACAAGGATTTTGCAATGGATGATACATTGGTTGCTTCAGGGGATGGAAGTAGAGTCATTCTCATATAAAGACTTGCCCAAGAGAATATAATGGCCTCCCATTGACCACACAGTAACAACATACCCTTGATGGGATTCTTGGTAGAAGCAATATGGAAGCATGTTAAAGTCTACACTCACCTAAAGGATTATTAGGAACACCTGTTCAATTTCTCATTAATGCAATTATCTAACCAACCAATCACATGGCAGTTGCTTCAATGCATTTAGGGGTGTGGTCCTGGTCAAGACAATCTCCTGAACTCCAAACTGAATGTCTGAATGGGAAAGAAAGGTGATTTAAGCAATTTTGAGCGTGGCATGGTTGTTGGTGCCAGACGGGCCGGTCTGAGTATTTCACAATCTGCTCAGTTACTGGGATATTCACGCACAACCATTTCTAGGGTTTCCAAAGAATGGTGTGAAAAGGGAAAAACATCCAGTATGCGGCAGTCCTGTGGGCGAAAATGCCTTGTTGATGCTAGAGGTCAGAGGAGAATGGGCCGACTGATTCAAGCTGATAGAAGAGCAACTTTGACTGAAATAACCACTCGTTACAACCGAGGTATGCAGCAAAGCATTTGTGAAGCCACAACACGTACAACCTTGAGGCGGATGGGCTACAACAGCAGAAGACCCCACCGGGTACCACTCATCTCCACTACAAATAGGAAAAAGAGGCTACAATTTGCACAAGCTCACCAAAATTGGACAGTTGAAGACTGGAAAAATGTTGCCTGGTCTGATGAGTCTCGATTTCTGTTGAGACATTCAGATGGTAGAGTCAGAATTTGGCGTAAACAGAATGAGAACAAGGATCCATCATGCCTTGTTACCACTGTGCAGGCTGGTGGTGGTGGTGTAATGGTGTGGGGGATGTTTTCTTGGCACACTTTAGGCCCCTTAGTGCCAATTGGGCATTGTTTAAATGCCACGGCCTACCTGAGCATTGTTTCTGACCATGTCCATCCCTTTATGACCACCATGTGAGCCACCTCTGATGGCTACTTCCAGCAGGATAATGCACCATGTCACAAAGGTCGAATCATTTCAAATTGGTTTCTTGAACATGACAATGAGTTCACTGTACTAAACTGGCCCCCACAGTCATCAGATCTCAACCCATCTTTGGGATGTGGTGGAACGGGAGCTTCGTGCCCTGGATGTGCATCCCACAAATCTCCATCAACTGCAAGATGCTATCCTATCAATATGGGCCAACATTTCTAAAGAATGCTTTCAGCACCTTGTTGAATCAATGCCATGTAGAATTAAGGCAGTTCTGAAGGCGAAAGGGGGTCAAACACAGTATTAGTATGGTGTTCCTAATAATCCTTTAGGTGAGTGTATATATATATATATATATATATATATATATATATATATATATATATATATATATATATGTGCTAACATTTTAAAAATCATTGCATGCCCTTATAGCATAGAATGAAATACCTATATTTCAGTATAAATTCTTGCCCATAGAATAGACTTTACAATAATCGTTTGATCATGTAGTGTTCATTAGGAAATAACATGAATAGAGTATGACTTTACTATAATGGTTTGCTAATGCAGTGTTCATAAGGAAATTACATGAATAAGTCATGACTAAAATAATTAGCTGTAAACATGAAGTACATGTTATTAATTTGTAAATAAGCATTACTCTTTACAAGAAAATGTAACTTAAAACAAGAAAAAAATAATTTAAAAATTCAGAATTGTGATGAATCTTACTGTTTGGTAAGTTTAGTAAGTTTGCTTACTGGTTTGTACACGTGATTAACACCATTTGTTGCTAAGGAATTACGCATGAATTCACGAGGAACACATTGGACAAAAAAAGACCCTTAATAACAATGACTCAAAAGGAATTCATACCCTCTTATTCATTTGCCAGGGGTTGAGAAACATGAATTAATGTGTGAAGACAAGATTTATAGATATGATCAACTTAATTTATTAAAAAGGAATTCCATATTAATAAAACCCTTTAAATCATTATGAATTCACATGCTTGAATTCCAAATGAATTTCATCTGAGTTCACAAGAATTACATCATGTATTCATGTGGTTTTCCTGTGTTGTACTGTCGGAACTCATGAGGGATTCATGCCCATTATTGTAAAGTGTTACCACTGCGAGTGCTTCTGTAAGACTGATGCACATACACCATGGATGGCACATGTTTTTTGTACTTGTTTAGCTCATTTGTACTCCTTTTGTAATGCTTTGAGGGCATGTGCTAATAAATAAATAAATATTAACATTAAAAGTAAACCACCCACCTCCCTAAGCAAATCTCCCAATGGTGTGGGTGTACATTTTTACAGGTATGTAATTCTCTCACATATGAATGCCGAAGACCCAGTCTGCTTTAAACCTCAGACTGAACCAAATCCAACCCACCTACCAGATGCAAATTATAGTTGAAATACTTGAAGACACTTAACTCCAGCAGAAACCTCAAATCCCAAACACTGTATGAATGTCACTGTCACATTTAAACAAATAGAAGGTGTGCATAGTTTCAACACGACTTCTTTGTAACCTACCATAATGCTTTGTTCACCAATCAATTTATTAATATACTTCACATGTGAACTGCAAAAATACCAGTATTTCTGAATCTAAAAACATCCTTCACAACCAACGTTAGAGTTATGGAAGTAACTTCTCACTTGTCTTAGCAGGGCTGTGTTTCTCTTACAGACAGGACCATTGCCCTAGCATATTTGAGAACTACATTTGCAAAGCTCTGAATTTTAAAAAGCAAGGAAAGCTGGACAGGATTCAACTGCATTATAAAAAACAAAACCACACACAGAAAGAGAGTGAAGCTGAATGCCCATTACCTTCCATGTTTTACTGTACACTCATCTACTTAAGTGTTTTGCTGGTATTCATAAGTTAATGATGAAGCATGTTCAGCTGTCATGGTTACTAACTACACAGTTAATCGGCTGTCATTTAGAGTATACTGAGAAATTGCATCTCCAAAGTCAGAGCAGCAGCCAGCCTGGAAAAGAGAGTAAAGAAATGTTGCAAGGAGAGGCCATCGCTAGAGGTTCAGTGAAAGGTCAAATGGAAAAAAGATCAAACTCTATTGATTTCTTCAATACACCCTTTAATAAATGGATTGGAAAAGGGAGTCTTCCCATTGCCGGGAACATTCTTGCAGCTTTTATGAAATGCCAGCAGATCCATTCCTTTTCATTAGAGGATCTCAGCCTGTACTTAAAGAGAAATACTTACGTGACTGCCTTGAAGGAGATTAATAATATCTGAAGAACTATGGAGTCATTTCTTTGTAACCTTTCTGCCATTCTTCAAGGGAAACAATGGGATGATTGAACTTCCACCGGGCAAACAGTTATGGTGTTCATTTTGTTTTAAATCTGTCCAACCTTTAAACTGCTCTCACTGACATTTTTAACTGAAAATTAACACCCAGGTACACTGCAGATACACTATCAGTCAAGAAATCAGACACAATGCTTGTTGTACAGGGGCACTGGGAAATTGGATGATATTAATCGTTCTCCTCCACTGTTAAAGGCATGATATGGTTGTCTCATGCATTATGACCATATTTTATTCTCTAGGAAACTATATGTGAAGGGCATACTTAGTTTCAACTCTATAAAAAGGAAGGGAATCTGCATTTGTCCAGGATTGTAATAAGAAATCTTCCTCTAACTTTGCAGGTATAATTCCTCTAATAACACTGTAGAACAGCTTAGTAGGGCACTTTCACTACATAATTTCCTCAAAAGGTAAAAATATACTTTCACAATGAGGACCTGCTGGGCTGCATTGTAGTTGTGAGGGCTTTGTAGTCTGTAGGATGCCTGAAACATCAAAGCCTTGCATTAAAAATTTGATTTAGGACGGCAGGTTTACATAAAAATTATTACGCAAAATAACTATTTCAGAGCGTGCTGAATAGCAATTAATTTAATGTCCCTGCTCTATGTTGTGGACAACTTTTGTGCACTGCTACACCAAGGGAATTAAAAACATTGGTTTCTTACAAAGTATTTTCGGTCTCTTGAAAGAGTAATACACTACTAGCAGCCTACTCTATACTTTCATCCAACAATACTCCATTTGTTACATCCACTGAACCATTTTTTTTTTATTAATGTTAGAACTACAATGAAACTTCCTCACAGAAAACATCAGCTCTCAATCTTCTAGAGCTCATAATCAAATGATTACACCCTAGAAAAAATGAAAAAATAAACAAATGCATAAATAAAAACGTTAAGGATCAGTTCTAGAAGACCTTAATTTCTATATTATACAAAGAGCAGCAATTTTGTATTTAATGTCAGGAGATATCAGCATATCAACAGTGAAATGCGCAAGCATTTACCAGAGAAATGCTATTAAAAGTAATCATCCTTTTCTTGCTTAAGGTCAAAGCCTTGCTCTCGAGTAATGTGATATTAGAATTGCTCTGCTCTCCATTTTCTTTGTCTTGTCATGTTTATGCCTAGGGTCTTTTCCGTTTGATCATTTTTCTCTTAATAGTCTCCAGCTGATGAATAACTTAACAGCTACACAGTCCTCCTTGCCAGTCTAATAAGCCAGTATAAAGGAAGACTGTCTACAAAGAAAGTCTTTTAAGGTTTTGCCACCACCGAAGGCTTTAAAGGGGGGGGGGTGGGTGGGGGAGGGGGGAGTATATTTCATATTAACTTTTTCCTAGATGAAATCAGTTATGCTATAATTATGTACATAGTTAGTTTAGCTGAAACAAAATCAATAAGTCATTTTTTTTTCCTATTATCCGACTTTCTGAATCACACAAAGTTCTACTGTCAAGTTTTCTCCATTTGCTTTAAAAAAATAAACTCACCAAAGTTTTAATTACATTCTCATTAATGTCCAGTATGTTTTACTTTTGCTTATACCCTATAACGTAATTCACACAGTATGTACTCACTACATTTGTAGTTAATCATAAGTACAGTGTAAGTATGCACTATTACCATGTACTTAATGTGTAAAAATGATTAGTAGTAAGTGAGTCAAATTAATGCATGTGCTGTAGTGTGATTTTCTTCCTGTTGTTCTACTAAACACCTTGTCGGGAAATATCACCAGACATGCAATACAACATTATACAAGAACATATTCCTGTTAGAGTCAGAGTGAATTGTCTAGATGAAGAAATATAAGTAGAAGACAGGATGATAAAAGGCAATGAGAATTACTTCAGTATATCCCCAGACAAAGACCACTATGCCTTATTATTGAATTCCACAATTTCATCAACATTACTGAGACCTTGGCTAAAATAAACATATTTTAAAGTAATGCTTTCTTAAATCTGCACCACTAATTCTGCAGACATTCTGTGCATGTTTTCCATGTATATGTATGATTTTGGAAATGGGTGCTTATAAACAGTAACCGTAATGAGTAACATTCGTGCTGTATGAAAAACTTCATATGTATATACACTCACCTAAAGGATTATTAGGAACACCTGTTCAATTTCTCATTAATGCAATTATCTAATCAATCAATCACATGGCAGTTGCTTCAATGCATTTAGGGGTGTGGTCCTGGTCAAGACAATCTCCTGAACTCCAAACTGAATGTCTGAATGGGAAAGAAAGGTGATTTAAGCAATTTTGAGCGTGGCATGGTTGTTGGTGCCAGACGGGCCGGTCGGAGTATTTCACAATCTGCTCAGTTACTGGGATTTTCACGCACAACCATTTCTAGGGTTTCCAAAGAATGGTGTGAAAAGGGAAAAACATCCAGTATGCGGCAGTCCTGTGGGCGAAAATGCCTTGTTGATGCTAGAGGTCAGAGGAGAATGGGCCGACTGATTCAAGCTGATAGAAGAGCAACTTTGACTGAAATAACCACTCGTTACAACAGAGGTATGCAGCAAAGCATTTGTGAAGCCACAACACGTACAACCTTGAGGCGGATGGGCTACAACAGCAGAAGACCCCACCGGGTACCACTCATCTCCACTACAAATAGGAAAAAGAGGCTACAATTTGCACAAGCTCACCAAAATTGGACAGTTGAAGACTGGAAAAATGTTGCCTGGTCTGATGAGTCTCGATTTCTGTTGAGACATTCAGATGGTAGAGTCAGAATTTGGCGTAAACAGAATGAGAACATGGATCCATCATGCCTTGTTACCACTGTGCAGGCTGGTGGTGGTGGTGTAATGGTGTGGGGGATGTTTTCTTGGCACACTTTAGGCCCCTTAGTGCCAATTGGGCATCGTTTTTAATGCCACGGCCTACCTGAGCATTGTTTCTGACCATGTCCATCCCTTTATGACCACCATGTACCCATCCTCTGATGGCTACTTCCAGCAGGATAATGCACCATGTCACAAAGGTCGAATCATTTCAAATTGGTTTCTTAAACATGACAATGAGTTCACTGTACTAAACTGGCCCCCACAGTCACCAGATCTCAACCCAATAGAGCATCTTTGGGATGTGGTGGAACGGGAGCTTCGTGCCCTGGATGTGCATCCCACAAATCTCCATCAACTGCAAGATGCTATCCTATCAATATGGGCCAACATTTCTAAAGAATGCTTTCAGCACCTTGTTGAATCAATGCCACGTAGAATTAAGGCAGTTCTGAAGGCGAAAGGGGGTCAAACACAGTATTAGTATGGTGTTCCTAATAATCCTTTAGGTGAGTGTATATATACATTGCATCCGGAAAGTATTCACAGCGCTTCACTTTTTACATATTTTGTTATGTTACAGCCTTATTCCAAAATTGATTAAATTCATTATTGTCCTCAAAATTCTACAAACAATACCCCATAATGACAACATGAAAGAAGTTTGTTTGAAATCTTAGAAAAAAAATAAAAAATAAAAAACAAAAAAAGCACATGTACATAAGTATTCACAGCCTTTGCTCAATACTTTGTTGAAGCACCTTTGGCACCAAGTCTTTTTGAGGATGATGCTGATGATGATGGCACACCTATTTTTGGGCAGTTTCTCTCATTCTTCTTTGCAGGACCTCTCAAGCTCCATCAGGTTGGATGGGGAGCGTCGGTGCACAGCCATTTTCAGATCTCTCCAGAGATGATCAATCGGGTTCAAGTCTGGACTCTAGCTGGGCCACTCAAGAACATTCACAGAGTTGTCCTGTAGCCACTCCTTTGTTATCGTGGCTGTGTGCTTAGGGTCGTTGTCCTGTTGGAAGATGAACCTTCGCCCCAGTCTGAGGTCCAGAGCGCTCTGGAGCAGGTTTTCATCAAGGATGTCTCTGTACATTGCTGCATTCATCTTTCCCTCGATCACGACTAATCTCCCAGTTCCTGCTGCTGAAAAATATCCCCACATGCTGCCACCACCATGCTTCACTGTAGGGATGGTATTGACCAGGTGATGAGCGGTGCCTGTCCTCCAGACATGAGTTCAGTCTTTGTTTCATCAGACCAGAGAATTTTGTTTCTCATGGACTGAGAGTCCTTCAGGGGCCTTTTGGCAAACTCCAGGCGGGCTGTCATGTGCCTTTTACTGAGGAATGGCTTCCGTCTGGCCACTCTACCATACAGGCCTGATTGGTGGAGTGCTGCAGAGATGGTTGTTCTTCTGGAAGGTTCTCCTCTCTCCACAGAGACACGCTGGAGCTCTTTCAGAGTGACCATCGGATTCTTGGTCACCTCCCTGACTAAGGCCCTTCTCCCCCGATTGCTCAGTTTGGGCGGGCGGCGAGCTCTAGGAAGAGTCCTGGTGGTTCCAAACTTCTTCCATTTACGGATGATGGAGGCCACTGTGCTCATTGGGACCGTCAATGCTGCAGACATTTTTCTGTACCCTTCCCCAGATCTGTGCCTCGATACAATCCTGTCTCGGAGGTCTACAGACAATTCCTTGGACTTTATGGATTGGTTTGTGCTCTGACATGCACTGTTAACTGTGGGACCTTATATAGACAGGTGTGTGCCTTTCCAAATCATGTCCAATCAACTGAATTTACCACAGGTGGACTCCAATCAAGTTACAGAAACATCTCAAGGATGATCAGTGGAAACAGGATGCACCTGAGCTCAATTTTGAGTGTCATGGCAAAGGCTGTGAATACTTATGTACATGTGCTTTTTTTGTTTTTTATTTTTAATACATTTGCAAAGATTTCAAACAAACTTCTTTCACGTTGTCATTATGGGGTATTGCTTGTAGAATTTTGAGGAAAATAATTAATTTAATCCATTTTGGAATAAGGCTGTAACATAACAAAATGTGGAAAAAGTGAAGCGCTGTGAATACTTTCTGGATGCACTGTATATATAAATTTGTTTGGCTTTCATTGATTGAGTTTGTTTAGAAGTTGAAAGCCTGCAACTAAATGTGTCCAGTTTAAAATAAATAAATTGAGGCTGTGTAAGCGTGTAAATACTTTTAATTGTACCTTTAGGAATCACAACTGCTCCTTTGGCATAACTAGCAAATAAAACAAAAACAAAACAAAGTACCTAGCACAGAAAAATCCAGTGTGATTTTAAAATGAAGGAAAGGTTATGGCAGCTTTCATAAACTATGAACAATAATAGAGCTGTGATGGCATTACCAGAAACATTCTGGCGCTTTAGTATGTCTTAGCATTACATAATTTAATTTAAATTTAGATTTTTGTTTCATGGGACTTATTTAAGCACTGGAGCTCTGAGGATGCAGCTGTCATGGTATGAATTTAATTCTAGGCATTGAAATTACTTTTATAATAATTTAATGCAAAAAAACTGCCAGATTGTCATTTTTAATATGTAAAAAATATTTTTACCTAATGCCATAGAAATAGTTTAAACTTGTTTCTCATTTTCAGGGAAGCATAGATGTTTTCTTTATTGACATTTGTGTACAAGTCTTGGCAAACAAGATAAAATTAAATTGAAATTAACTAGAGACATTACAGTGCCATTGATTATTCTTTGTTTTTTTGTAAGTGTCAGCTGGACCCATATAGTTTTCATATGACCGACACTGTGATAAATGCATACAATAGAAATCTGAAAATATAAAAAGGGTTCATCTCTCTTGAAAACAGCTTATGACAATGTTTGAATTATTTATGTAAACTATTTGGCCTGTGTACATAATATGTAATATGTAATATGTAAGGACTGAATTACCTTCTTTACATTGTTTTTTTTTTTTTTTTTACTAGGAGCAGTGTACACAATTCGTTTATGCTGTGTGTCTGAACTTCTGATGACTATTGCTGTAATCTGATAGTGTTTTATTTGGTTTCTTCAAAGCTACATGTCATTGTGAAGCTTTCCTGAGAAAAGGAGGCAATACAAATATAACTGATATTTATAGTGTCTGTGTTTTATACATAAATTAAAGGCCTATGCATTGTAACTCAGTATAAAATGGTAAATATGCAGAGTGCAGAGTTAATTATACAAAAATAATGCTGTTTTATTCATATCATATCAGATTCAATTATGTTAAAAGACAGATCCACTCTCTGCATTTAGAAAACTACTCACTTTTACAAGAAACATTACTTACAGCTGCTACTCCATTGCCTGTTCAGATTATGTTTTGTTTTTTGGAACTAGCTGCATTCTCTGTTGGAGTCTAACTCTTGGTTTGCATGTGCAGCAGGTACAGGCAGAGGGGGGAGATTCTAGCAAACGCATGCCAGAGGTGGGGATATAACGACCATAGGGGGAAATAAAAAAAAACAGAAGGGGGTGAAAATCCCCACAATCCATGATGGCAAATCGCACCCAGGGTACAGATTACATGTAATTCATACAAGAAGTTCCTATAACTACATAATATGAATGTGGCAATGAATTGTCTGTAGCTATTGAATAACAAAAATAAATCGAGTAACATTTAGTACATACTTTGACAACACATTCATTGATCCCGTTTCAATCTTTTTCAGTCTACCGTCTAATAGGGAAAATAAGTCATTGTTGGTGATCTCTGATAAGGGTTACATTATAGAGTTTGGCTGAATATGTGAGAAAGCAGACAGTATTGATCCTGAATCTTGATCCCCAGAATGTTTGATCAGCCCAAGGACTTATGGGCAAATCATCATCACCACCACCATCAGGCCAAATCGATCCACTGCTGGATGAAGGCCTCCCCACAATGTTTCCACTTGTTTCGATCTATAGCTTCCCTTTTGCAGGTCATGCCAGCAGAGTTTCTGATTTCTTCTTCCATCTTTAATGTGGTCATCTTCTTGTGATGCCATGCTGAGCAGCACTGTGCAGGACTGTCTGATCTGCCCTACACCTCCCCGGACCCCAAAAGAGGAAAATTATGGGGGAGGGGACGGGGACACACAATAACCACTGTTACCCCCCTGACTGGCTCTCCACTCTGTGACTTGAACTTGGAATATGGATTTGGATTACGGACTGGATTGTTTGCTAGTGTACTGTGTATGTGTTTATGATTAGTGTGCAGGATCTGTTATGCATTTAGTTTAGGTTTAAAGAGGAGCTAGGTGTTTATTTCGGTTTCTGTATGTCTGGTTTTGGTTTTGATCACCACATATTGTTAAATAAACACTTTTGCACTGTATTATTATTATTATTATTATTATTATTAATAATATTATTATTATTATTATTATTATTATTATTATTATTTATTTATTAGCAGACGCCCTTATCCAGGGCAACTTACAAAATATAAGCGCACTATAAGCGCAGAACCCCACTACAGTGTTTTCCTAAACCCCACCTGAGAGTCCCAGATACCATGTCCTACCGTGTCACAATATATAATATTTATATTTGGATTATGATCTACAGAACAGTAGATCAGAATAACAACTGAATAGTACATGAGAAATACTTTTTTAGTTTACAAATCTGAAGTTATTGCTGGGAGATTTTCCTCCTATTTCCCATTTGTAAATTAATAGCTCAAAAAACTAAGACTGTACTTCAAACACATTAAGACTGTTGAACATGCAGCATGCAGCACAAGTGAAATTCTACAAAGGAAGAAACAAGTCTACTAATTCTGTGGTGACCTGCAGTTTTAATGTAGTTATGCCTGTTATTCAATCAGTTGCAAGGGAAATTGCAGATCCTCTCAAACTCAACATAAGCTGATTTATACTTAAAGGCTTACTGAGTCACTGGTAGGTGCCCAAGCCAAGTACATTTGCATAATTAAATTAAAATATTTTGTCACGTAAACCACCCATAATTTTCCACCTTGTTTCCAATTTGTCTCAATTTATGGTCTGTATTGAGTCAATGTTAAGAAATAAGCATGAAAATGTGTAGCAGTGTGTCTACTGAATTTGGTGACATGCACTGTAGGCTACATACCAATGAAACAGAACTGGTTTGCCTGTGCTTTGAAACACTCTTAAGCCAGAGACCCCTTTGCTGTTGCAAGATAAAAAACAGTACGTGACAGGAGAAAGTTATTTGCATGTTTCCTTCCTACAAATGGTGAGCAGGCCGGATTAAATCAAAACATTGACTCACCCGTTAATAGAAAACTACAGAACTGTACTCAGTACTCAGATGCCACTTTCTTCTAATGATAAATGTAACCGTTATGATGTACAGGTTTGTAGTTTTCTGTTTGCAGGTGGGTCAAAGTCTTGATTTAATCCAGCCCCTAGTCACATGAACTTCATCCCTTCTTTTACGTAGGACTTATTAGGTCACCCCTAATCGTTTCTTGCTATGTTGCATTCTCTATCTATCTCCAAGGTGCCATCCTTGAGTTCCAATGTTTACATCCAATGACCAAGTTTCGCCCTATCACTTCGCCAAGCACTTTACAGCTCTAATCTACTGCATTATTCATAAAATGTATAAAATCACCCTACATGATCCAGAAACAATCCTATAAATTAACATAGGGCATCATTTCTTAGTTTTTTGTCATTGTCCTCCCCCTAACCGAAGACATTCCCCCCTAAGAGGAGACAAGATGCAAACACAAGGTTGGGATGTATTTAGTTGTAAGGGATGTGAACTGGGATTTCAGAAATGTATATAATTAGATGTAGAAAATACACACACACACATTGTTCTGTTTTCAGCATTCACACATCTGAGCAGCAAATCAGCATCAAAGTCAAATGGAGAGGCAGCTATGAATGGCTTTTTGAATCCAAAGACCGCTTTTTTCACAGACCGCAGTTGTCGAAGCTAATTCAAATTATGGCAATCAGACATTTTCAACAGGAGTGTGAAGCAACATTTTCTTCAGGGGTTTGTTTTTACATTCTTCCTGATGGAAGTTTTTTTTTTTTTGGTATTCCTTTCTTGATTTAATTAACCAGGATTTCATGATTGATGCAATGCTTTTGGATGTAAACTTTAGTCTTCAATGATGTGTTTATCTTATTTTAGAGTAGGTTAGCTCATTTCGATTGTCTTGTGTTTGTTCATTTGCCAGGAAAAAGGAGGGTTTACAGCATCAAAGAGTGAGGGACTGGAGTTGTCAGATGTAGAGTACATCAGAGGCAGACATTTCTCTTTTTTATGTATACTTCAGCCTGACAGAGTTAAGCACTGTTGTTTTCTTTATTATCATATAATGTTATGTCTAGAGTTCCTTACTACCAACATATCCACATTAGCCATGGTGTTGATGCAAACTAAACCATCAAAGGTTAAACATGGACTAAGTGACTGACATACCAGTAATAATTAAAAAATCTGAATTAAGTACTGTGTTGCACAAAACATGTATTAACCTTTGAAGTTGAAAATGTAATAACTGCTTTATTCGTGCATCATCATTCCATCAGTCCTACATTTCAGAGGGTTTATAAATCATTTTGTTAGAGGCTATTTATATTTTCATATCTAAAAATACAATTTTTATTTTTTTACTTTATAGTTACAAAGTGCTGTCTACAGTAAAAACAAAACATCAAGAAACAGTCATCTTAATTTGTTTCCTGTAAAATCAATCTCTTTAAAATCTTTTTGGGTTACTAACAGAAGGCAAAGTCAATGAAACTATGGGAGTCCAAATGTCCTAAAGGTTATGCTTTCAAACACAGAAGCGAAGAACTCAAGAATTTCAAGATCAATAAGCTTCACTGGACCAATACGTTTCCTTCCAATTTGGAGCTGGAAATTTAGAAGACCTCTGCATTACTTGATTCTCCCTGGAAACCTCACTCATAAGATCTTCGGTTGTAATTCCTGGTTTTGATATATAGCCTCCAGATGACAACACTTTAGCAATTAAGCCCTAAGGATGAGTCACAAAGAGACTCCATGACAGCATACAAGAAATTCATGAGATGGTTTAAAACAACTAATAATAATAATAATAATAATAATAATAATAATACAAACATCAATACATAAACAATGCACCAATAATGTCACTCAAACTGACTCGGTGACCTGCATTGGTCATTAACTCCAGTCATATTCCATTCCCTCTTTATGAAGACTCTTTCTGTTTATTAACATCTCTGTGAAAACAACTCCCTATTTTGCCGAATATTTGAGAAAGCATTCACTTCTCATCATAGCAAAAGTACTCGGCCACACAGGATTGGGGGGATGTATTTCATAGCTAGGTTACTCCTTTGCTCTCCTATTGTACTGTTTGTCTTGTGCTTTTTGTCATTAAAAAGTATAGTTACATGTAAATCACCTCACTATTATGAGAGAAATGTTAAATCAAAATTACTACTAACATAATATTATATATTGCAATCTAACTTCTTATACTCATTGCTCATTTATTCTCTCTCCAAAGAATCCGTCTTGTAACATCAAGGTGTCATTTATCTTCCAGATGAGTACTGACAATCTAATATAGATGTTTCATGTTGCCTACTCTAAGACTTGGCCACCAGCGTTGTTTCCTAGAGCTTAAGTATTGCATTTTATACTAAATCTAAAATACTCGTCCCATGCCAAGTATAATTATACCTACTTTAAGAATATGCTCTGTATAGTGAGGCCAAATCCCTGCAATGCAATTTTATATTAAGGATTCGTGGCATTTAAAAGAGTTGATAGATAGCTTCATTAATTAGGTTATCTGATTAAGAATGTAAAGGATAGGCTTCCCCATATTTTAGCACTTAGTGAAAATAAAATGTCGCCTGCCTGTATATTTAAAGACTTTCAGCATACCCAGGGCATCTGCTCAAAGTCTTTAAATATACAGGCAGGGGACATTTTATTTTCACTAAGTGCTACAATTTGAACTCTGGTGCTCAAAGTTATTGTATAACAGGAAATGACACCACTGTAACACTGTTTTTTTATATAATTTTAGATATTATATATAAATGTGGGTTTCAGTGATGTAATTTTCCTGTAGAGGTTATAGAGTATTTGAACCAGGGACCAGTGTAGTACTGTAGTTGGTTTGTCACTCTGTTGGGGCTGTGATGAATTAACTGGTCAAAGAAGTTCCTGAGACACTGGTTCATATCTGAGTAGGTGCTGAAGGTATATGAATAAATACATAAGTAAAAGGCTGCTATTAATTTGTACATGATATTTCACAAGCAACACGCTGTAGATCTTGATGTTATTTGGTGTACATTGTGCCAATATTCTGTTAATGTCCATTCCTATTGGCCAGAGTTAAAAGAGCTTCCCTCTTATTTGTCTTTTGTCAGAGCATCAGTGAAAAATAAAAGTAAAGCAACATGACAAATCATAATATGAGATTTCACTAAATTATGATTTATATGTTTTAAACTTTAGCTTGCATCGATAATTTTCTATGTTGAACAGTTGAACTGAAACTCATATTATTACCTCAATGAGATTATTTTCTGAGGGAAGACCCGTGAACGTTATGCATGGTAATAAGCAGTGGTGTTGTGGTCCCAGTTGGAATTGTCGATAGGTGTTTGTTACTGATGGATTGTCGACTGGTGGTGGGAGGATGGGATCAGTTCTAATGGATTGTTGTCGGGGACAGAAATTTGCTGTGGACTGCGGAGTGTAAAATATGGTCATTGGAAACAAATACTTTCTAGGTTGCCTGTCCGTTTCCGATGTAAACAAATCAGTCATGTTGACTTAAGGTCAAATTATCACTTGCCCCAAAGAGCATATACAGCAAAGAAGCCTGCCCGACAGAACTTTGAACCTGCATCGGGCAGTCGGGCGGTCCTTTATGTCGAACCATATCTTCCTTCTTCACTTTAGTTTTAACTTTATAGGTTTCATCTCAACCAATCGAATTAGAACATGTGCAACCAAGGACTATTTCCTGTGCCCATGCCTAAAGTCATAAGGGTCAACACAAAATGCACCACATCCTATCTGTTTGGAGTTCAGACAAGACATGGATGTGAAATGGTTCAATTACAGACACAAGCTCCAATAGAGAAAGGATCCTCCATTGTAGAGAAATATGCTGTAACCTAGAATATCTTACACAGCATAATTAAATAATCCAGTCTATCTACCATTTCTCCCCTTCTTTCACTAAAATTATATTATGAAATACATGTACATTTATTTTCTACAATGAGAAACTAAAAATTGTAATACTTTTTAGTTTCGTTTTCAAATACCTTATTTTGCTTACATCCTGTACAATGCTAAAAGCACATATTGTGATCACTATAATATAATGAACTTGAATATCAAATAGTCATGAAACTTTGTCTCTCTCTCTCTCAAAGGAATACCAAACAAAAGCCACAAGGGCCTAATTGTATTCAGTAAACAATGTATTTATTAATTCAAATTTCTTGTCATTAGGGCCGACTCATAGGGAAGAAAATAATTTTCAAAAGGTTCCAAGTGTAATGAACAGCAACCCACATTCACCTGCCACATCAATCAAAGGTTCAATCCATCAACCCAACTGCCACAAGAAAATGCTTTATAGCATTGCATGGCTCCAGATAAGCAGAAACACAACTCCTAAAGTACTTTCAGAATTCTGAATTTCATTCTTCCGGAAGACTGCTGAACATAGTTGTAATAAGCATTTTCACTAGGAACAACAGCCCTGTGTATATATACTTAAGTTATTGATTTATTTGACATATGCATTTGCTCTGATGTACATATGAGCAGTACATTATTACATTAATAGATTAGGCTTTGTGTTTTATATCCCCAAAATGCCTTTGACATCCTGGTCACTGACTTTAACAGGCATGAAAATTTCTCTTATATTTTGGACCCCCTGTATGATAGACTTATCTTATGTTTAATCATTGCACCATTTTTAAGACTTCTATGCTCTGATGCAGGGATGTGTTATGGTGTAATTGTACTGTATATTAAATGATGTAAGTGACTTGTTTGCATAAGAATTGTAATTTTCTAGGGACACATATTGTTGCATAAACAAACACATACCACTCTGCTTCTGTAATAGCTGTATTCATTTGTAATTTGTTTTAAATGTAATTAATTTAATTTGATAGCCTCCTAACAAGAGGAGCTCTCTGTACATTTTTCAGCTGTGCTACTTGGGCCAACAGCACAAATGGGAAATGGGATACTGTATATATAAAAAACAAGTTAATTATTAATACATCCATACATGATTTTTATATGCTATGTCCCTTTTGCTGAAAACCGAGTTTGGAATTTGGAAGTCACCAAGATCATTTATAAATACACAAAGGTGTATGTTTTGAAAAGTACAATGAAGCAGGTTGTTGGTACATGTCTCAGCAAATCCCATTCTAAAAGTTCTGCACAGACACTCACTCACAGGCAAAATAGGCCACCACAAGAGTGAGTCTTTCTGAGTCTACCGATGTCTCTCAGTAGTGAAACATTAATTTATAGTCATGTCAGATGCACTTGTCCATATATAAATGATTCAAACCTGGAATTCTGCATAATTGACTGCAAAAAAACTTAATGGAAATAGAAATAGAATAGAAATACACTCACCTAAAGGATTATTAGGAACACCATACTAATACTGTGTTTGACCCCCTTTCGCCTTCAGAACTGCCTTAATTCTGCGTGGCATTGATTCAACAAGGTGCTGAAAGCATTCTTTAGAAATGTTGGCCCATATTGATAGGATAGCATCCTGCAGTTGATGGAGATTTGTGGGATGCACATCCAGGGCACGAAGCTCCCGTTCCACCACATCCCAAAGATGCTCTATTGGGTTGAGATCTGGTGACTGTGGGGGCCAGTTTAGTACAGTGAACTCATTGTCACGTTCAAGAAACCAATTTGAAATGATTGGACCTTTGTGACATGGTGCATTATCCTGCTGGAAGTAGCCATTAGAGGATGGGTACATGGTGGTCATAAAGGGATGGACATGGTCAGAAACAATGCTCAGGTAGGCCGTGGCATTTAAACGATGCCCAATTGGCACTAAGGGGCCTAAAGTGTGCCAAGAAAACATCCCCCACACCATTACACCACCACCACCAGCCTGCACAGTGGTAACAAGGCATGATAGATCCATGTTCTCATTCTGTTTACTCCAAATTCTGACTCTACCATGTGAATGTCTCAACAGAAATCGAGACTCATCAGACCAGGCAACATTTTTCCAGTCTTCAACTGTCCAATTTTGGTGAGCTTGTGCAAATTGTAGCCTCTTTTTCCTATTTGTAGTGGAGATGAGTGGTACCCGGTGGGGTCTTCTGCTGTTGTAGCCCATCCGCCTCAAGGTTGTACGTGTTGTGGCTTCACAAATGCTTTGCTGCATACCTCGGTTGTAATGAGTGGTTATTTCAGTCAAAGTTGCTCTTCTATCAGCTTGAATCAGTCGGCCCATTCTCCTCTGACCTCTAGCATCAACAAGGCATTTTCGCCCACAGGACTGCCGCATACTGGATGTTTTTCCCTTTTCACACCATTCTTTGGAAACCCTAGAAATGGTTGTGCGTGAAAATCCCAGTAACTGAGCAGATTGTGAAATACTCAGACCGGCCCGTCTGGCACCAACAACCATGCCACGCTCAAAATTGCTTAAATCACCTTTCTTTCCCATTCAGACATTCAGTTTGGAGTTCAGGAGATTGTCTTGACCAGGACCACACCCCTAAATGCATTGAAGCAACTGCCATGTGATTGGTTGATTAGATAATTGCATTAATGAGAAATTGAACAGGTGTTCCTAATAATCCTTTAGGTGAGTGTATATATATTAGATCACAGTAAAATACTGAGCGGATTAAAAAAAATGGCATGAAAATGTTAGTGCATATATATATTTATCAAGATATGTCAAAACATTATATAGGCTACTATTTTCTGTAGGCCTACTAACAGTGCCAGTATTATATGCTAAATGTAAATATATTGAGCGGTATATTTTACTGATATTTCACGATTTCACCATGAATCTCTTATAGCCGATCGCCTGCTTGCATAACGTTATCAAATTCTATTATTACTTCCTCCTGTTTTTTTCTTTTCAATAATTCTAACCAGTAAAAAGCTCTCTGTATATGAGGGTGGAGAAGGAGTGGGGTTTGGAGGAAGGGAAGTTCCCATCAAGCTGTAAACTGAATTCAGAATTTTTTAATATGGAATGATAATTATGAATTCACCTTTTGACTCTGCACTCTGCACTGCACTGTTTAAACAGATGTGTGCCAGACACCACTTTCTTTATCAAGACATCACCGGGAGTCTACTGGATAAAAGAACATTCAGATATCACAATTACTTTTGCTGCCAAAAATCCCTTCGGCACCAAATTGCTAAATTTGTTGTGAGCCGCAGGCTGGAGAATGAGGTACTCAACATTCTCCCCCTGTCATTCTTTTGATTTGTGGAACTAAAGTAAGACTTCAGATCTGGCCAATGCTGAAGTTTTTTTTTTTAGGTGTCTTCTCTGAATGTAATCATTATGTGCCTACATGCTTCTGTGTTTTGAAAATGCAGTAAATAAGGATTACCTTTTCATATAAATCCTGCTCAGGAGTTAATGCAAAGGCTGTCAGTTTCCAAATACTTATGTGGTTTTTCAAATCCCAAATGCTGCACTGTCTCTGTATGGTCTCTGTATGTTTTAAGCACTCATTGAGGCCCCCCTGAGCAATGCAAAAATCCAGTTTAAATATGATAAAAATGCATTACAGAAAACACCCTTACTTGACTGTTTCAGTTGACACTGAAGTTGAATTTACACCTGCATGTATGTATGTATGAATGCAAGTATGTTTTTATTGATTATGGATCTTTTCTGTTCCCCTAATTCATGGAATCCGGGTTCATAGTTTAGATGGTCTTATTTCTGATGTAAGCACAGCTGCCACAAATGGAAAGCAGGTGTCTGCTTATTGGGTCTGCCATGCATAACGCATCAATGATTGTTGGGTTGGCTCCCATATGTATTCTCCTTGCTGATTTTGTACGATGGTGCACTTCATAAATAATGAATCCATAAATGTTTATTATCGTGAGATTAAGGAACAGACCAGGTTGGCCACCAAAGGAGCCTGACTCATGGTGTCAAACTGTGTAGTAGTTTAATGATTTGAAGAACAGCGTCTAGTGTGAGGCTGATGTGAAGCATTAATTTTTATTTCACTTTTGAAGTTAACTGGAACTGAAACAGACATTTCAGATGGACTCTACCCCCAACACAAGCAAGAAAACAAACAATTATTCAACTGTTAACAACAAATTGTATTAAACTGTAATGGAATTTAATCAGATACAGATTTGTTTCTTCTAACTCCTAAATAAGGCTTTGTTGTTTTAAGATGTCTGAAATTATATTGTAACTGAAAGGACTAAACAGTAAAGGCAAGATCAAGATGAAAACAGTTGTGTATAAATTAGCTTGAATAATTATAACAACTGTTATGTTTTTTTTTGTTCTCTTAATTGCACCATTAGTGCTTAATTTTGCTTTAGCTGATCATTTCCTGCAAACCACAGTCACATGCATGCAAGGGATATCTTTGCTTGTGCTGCTGTGCATTCTTTTTACTCTTTTTTTGTTATCAGTTGTGGTTAAAAACAACAAACAAAACAATAAAGGCATTATTTGAAAATAAAAGGGAGAGAATACTGGACTGGAACTGTAAAAAATCTGTGCTGGAGTTTGGTGTAACGGGGAAAAACAACACTTCACAAAATTAATATTTTAAGAAGAAATCTATTTAATTATTTTAATGTTTATTCAAAATTACCCCCCTTTTCTCAGTTGATATAATCAGAGTTAATGCAGGCTCCAAGTATTTCCTTATTGTATGTGGGATTTTTATTTCCCTGAGAAATCTGTAATGAATTATAACAACTGTTACGTTTGAGCTGCAATTTAGAAAACCTTTACACGTTGAAATAATAATTGGTAAACAGAAAAAAATGTTTTGAGTAAATCTAAAATTTAAATGTATAGTATTAAACATGTTTTACATTGATTGCCACATCAATCAGTTCCAGACTGAAGCATTACAACATGTTTTTCTCTCAATAAATAAAGAATTAAATAAATTGCCCTCAACATTTTTAAGTGTTCGTAAAATTCTTCAATCCTAAAGTGTTCGATAAAATGACTGTTCCCCTAAAGTTGCAACAGTCATCAAACTCTCTAGTGAAAGGAATTTATGTATTTTCCTCCATGCCTTTAATAAGATCACTTTTATGTTTGCATGACGCCTGTAATATGCCTGTGGTATATCAAAATACAAAATTCCACTGGAGATTTATGTTTTAACTATTAAAAATAAATTTGTAAAAACATGATCAATATTAGGCAACGGCACACAAGCTCTCTAAAATGGGCAGTTACCTTGTGAGCAATAAATCAGATTGTTTTCTGTGCATCAATAGAAAATTCAATATTCCGATAATGCACCGATGTATTTTCTCAAACTACGGTCTAAATATTTTTTAATTACCATAAAATCCTTTGTCAGACTTCAGACAATAAATAAATACATTTATTTGGTTTTATAGTCGTTATTATAATTATTTAACATTATTTTTTAACATAGTTATGGTGCTTTAGTTTTCGCTGGAAGCTCCGACTCAATGTTTCTGATGTGCAGCGGAGCCACGCGCACATGTATTGAGCACCATGGAGAAACAAACACACCCCCACTGAGAAACACAGGGCTCATAAACCAATACATAATGTGCTTTACTAACACCCTCATAACCAATAGAAAGTATTTTTGAGAGCTCTGCTACATTTGAATATCCATGGTTTTGATTATTGTTTGATTATTGTTTATTTTTGTCATGACTAAAGATTACCGTATTCTAAGGCATTTTTAAATATATATTTTTAAACAAATACAGCTGCGCTGTGCTGCCTGTGTTATAACCTGCCACTGTGAACCTGAGAGAACCTGACATTTGTAAAATGCAAATATAAGCTAGACCAGTTAACACTCTTATTCTTTGCTCTAATGTATAGAACATGTTGTAATGTATAGAACATGCACACTCTTATTCTTTGCTCTGCTCTAATGTATAGAACATAGAATAGAATAGAATACCTTTATTGTCATTGTACAATGAAATTTTGCGCTTCTCCTCAGTGGTACACACATACATAAAAACATACACACCACAAAAAAAAAAAAAAAAAAAAAAAAAAAATATATATATATATATATATATATATAAATAGTGTAGCAGGATAAGCGGGCGGGTCTTAGATGATTACTATTTGCCTGCTCGGACCACGGACAGGGTTGTGGAAATTTCCAGAGTGCAGCAGAGCTGACACACCCCATGGCTGATGCAAACAACACAGGTGAAGCCTATCAGACCTGGGCTATATAATCAGGACACTTTTCCACTCCTGTGTCTCAGTAGGTGGTCGGTGAAGGGACAAGGAGGGTGTGCTGGAGAGCAAGAGTGAGGAGATTTCGGAGAGTACAAACAAAACCAAAGGCTGCTTTTATGGATAAGGACATTTCTTCTGGACGACAACCCCCGCCCCCTGGCATTTGACCTTGGCCTGTGACCCGACGACGGATTTAGCAAGAGAGAACTGTTTGTTTGCCTTTTGAACCTCATTCTCCTGGTCAACCAGGAGCCTCAGGCAATTGAAAATAAATACTTACTCCTGTCTTCAACCACATCTGGCCTGATCTTGTGTGTGATCTAACCCCCCTACCACGCACCCTGCTACAATTGGTGGAGAATGTAAGGGCCTGTAAGGGCCAATACTAATCTAGCCCGCACAAAAGGATGGACACCTCTACAAGTATGGAGGATTTATTGAAACAGCTTGTCACGGCCAACATTACCCAGCAGGAGGCCAACAGACAACAAGCAGAGACTAATCTTCTCCTGTGGGAAGAGCAAAAGAGACTCCAACAACAGACGAACTTGGGTCTGCAGAAACTTGCCACTGAACTTGCTGCTGCCAAAGCAAGTCATCAACAAATTTAGGCCTCCATTCTAGCCAATCGTTTCCTTCAGAAGATGACCCCAGCTGATGACATTGAGGCCTACCTAAAGATGTTTGAGCGTACAGCAGAACGGGAAGGGTGGCCACGGGCCAAATGGGCTTGCATCATTGCTCCCTTCCTATGTGGGTATTCACAGAATACCTGGTCGGACCTGGAGGCGGGAGACGCTAATAACTATGAATAACTGAAAAGGGAAATCCTAGCTCGCTTGGGGGTTACCACAGCGGTAAGGGCTCAACGTTTTCATGGCTGGCAATTTCACATGGTCAAAGCTCCCAGGTCCCAAATGTTTGACCTTATTCATCTGGCCAGGAAATGGTTGAAACCAGAGGACCTTTCACCAACAGAGATCATTGAGAGAGTAGTGATTGACCGGTTTATACGGGAACTGCCCTATGACCTTAAAAAGGTTGTGAGTCAATCCAGTCCAAGTATGGCCGATGGAGTCGTGGAGTTGGTGGAGAGGTGTCACGCCACTGCAGAGCTTCTGAAGCCCACCCGAGGAGAGAAAACTGCCCCAGATAGAAAACCCAAAGAGGTGGGGCGGGGCTCAACCTAACGGTCGCCCCATATATCCTAACTGATCAAGGAAGGTAATGTCCGATCTCTGTAAGCTACTCCGGATAAAGCAGCTACACACTTCGGTCTATCATCCGCAGACGGACGGCCTAGTAGAGAGGTTCAACAGGACATTGAAAGCCATGCTGAGACGAATCATGGAACAAGATGGACGCAACTGGGACCAGTTGTTACCTTTCCTGATGTTCGCTATCCGAGAGGTACCACAGGCGTCCACAGGGTTTTCACCATTTGAATTGCTTTTTTCCCACAGACCCCTGGGGTTACTCGATATAACCAAAGAGAATTGGGAATGGCAACCCTGTCCGCACAACACAGTTATTGAACACGTGGAGGAGATGAGGGACCGCATTAACCGTGTGATGCCCATTGTGAAGGAGCACCTCCTGTAAGCTCAAGAAGCCCAACGGAGGATCTACAACCCGCCAGTCCCACCCAGAGAATTTGTTCCAGGAGATCGGGTCCTTGTCTTGGTTCCTACGACCAAGTGTAAGTTTCTGTCCACCTGGCGTGGCCCTTATGAAGTGATGAGACGAGTGGGGCCAGTCAATTACCTCGTAAGACAACCTGGATGAAGAAAACCGGAGCAAATATACCATGTAAATCTGTTGAAAAAGTGGGTCAATAGTCAAGAGGTGATGGTCTGTAGTCCTTTTCCCAAACAGACATATACGTCTGTAGGCGGTCTCCCGGACAGAAGCCTTGAAGAGGTTACCATTGGGGATGTGACAGCCTCCCAAGCCCAAGAACTACAGGCATTTGTACAGAGAAATAAGGATGTATTTTCTGCCCTACCAGGTCATACCCATGTGATCCAACATGACATCATCACAGACCTTGGAGTAAGGATCTGCCAGAAGCCCTATCGGGTCCCCGAAGCTAGGCGGATGGCTATTAGGGAAGAGGTGAAGAAGATGCTGGATCTCGGGATTATTGAAGAGTCCAACAGTGCCTGGTCCAGCCCCATTGTCTTGGTGCCAAAACCGGATGGCTCGATTCGGTTTTGCAACGACTTTCGTAAGTTGAACAATGTGTCCCTGTTTGATGCTTATCCGATGCCCAGATGAGATGATTGAAAGACTGGGCACTGCCAGGTATATTAGCACACTGGATCTAACCAAGGGCTATTGGCAAGTTCTGTTGTCCCCAGCAGCCCGTGAGAAAACTGCATTTTCTACACTGGATGGACTGTTCCAGTATGTCATGCTACCTTTTGGGCTTCGTGGCGCTCTGGCCACCTTCCAGAGAATGATGGACCGGATCCTCCGTCCCCACCGGGCATACGCCGCAGCCTACTTAGACAATGTGATAGTCCACAGCCATACTTGGGAGGAACATCTGGAGTGCCTGACTGCAGTGTTTGGAGTCCTGAGACAGGCTAGATTGACTGCAAATCCAAAGAAGTGTGTTCTAGCCATAAGTGAGGCCAAGTATCTGGGGTACTCCATCGGACGGGGTCTAATCAAACCCCAGGAAAAGAAAGTGGCAGCGATCAGGGATTGGCCATGGCCAGGGATTGACACTACAGAGCACTTTCTTGACATCAGCTGTGGTGACAGAAGGTGCCAGGCTGTCAGTAGATGGTCGCAGTGCAGATCCGGTCTCATCCATCATGACTTTAAATCGGGCGAATAAATTGTTTAAAGCAGTCTGCAATTTGTTTATGGCTGACAACAAAACGTCCAGTGCTAGCTTGGTATTGGCGCTTGGTGGGATATATACAGCCATAACAATAACAACCATGAACTCCCGCGGCAGGTAAAAAGGCTGACATCTCAGTTGTTATGTACTCTAATTGTCTATCTGTGATGGTAGTATTTGTACACCACTTATTATTAGAGAAGATGCACAGCCCCCCACCCTTGTTCTTACCAGAGGCACTGTTCCTGTCGGCCCGATGCACTGTGCGGCCTGCTTGCACAATATCTTCGTCTGTGATCCCTGAGTGGAGCCAGGTCTCCGATATTATCATGATCGAGCAGTCTTTCACCATTTTATGCGCCTTGATGATCAGCTCCAGTTCTTCTATTTTATTGCTGAGCGATCTGGCGTTGGTGAGGAAAATGCAGGCTTGAGGGGTGCCCTCTTTAGCCTTGTTTGTAAGCCCGCCCGGAAACCCCGCTTCCATCTCCTTTTCCTCTGTCGCCTCCTGTGTTTTCCAGCCGGTATTATAATCCACGGAGACCCCACTGAACGAATGATCTCCTTCGGAAGTTGTTTGTTGTAATAATTCCGTATAAATTCCAGTTCGCCAACACGACAGCCCGATCTTTAACAGAATATCCCGCTGGTATGTCGACAAACAAGCATACAAAACAAACAAAACAAACAAACATAAAAGACTGTTTCAAGGAGAGCAAAGCCGCTGCGTATATGTGCACCGCCAGCGTACATGCACATTTTTCTATATGTGTGTGAAATTGCTCGTGCACCTTGGACTTTGTTCTAATGTATTTTTTTTTCCTTTATTCACCCATATTCTACCTTATTTTTACAATCTTTGATTTGTGGTTGTTATTTATAATGAAAATGTATGTTAAGTTTATTATGTAAAATGTAAAAATATTTGACACAATTTCTCTCTGACAGGGAGAGATTTGAGGGATCCATACTAGGAAATCTAGAAAATTGCTGTTCTGCATGGTAACAAAAAAAATTGAAATATCGGAAGATATATCTGTAATTGGGAAATTATCAGTATCGGTATTGGAACCAAATAACCTGTTTTGGTCGGGCTCTAGTATGTATATACAGTACTGTGTAAAAGTTTTAGGCAGGTGTGAAAAAATGCTTTCAAAAATAGACATGTTAATAGATTATATTTATCAATGAACTAAATGCAAAGTGAGATGAAAAATCTACATCAAATCCATATTTGGTGGATTTTCCTTTGCCTTCAAAACATCATCAATTCTTCTAGGTACACTTGCACACAGTTTTTGAAGGAACTCAGCAGGTAGGTTGGCCCAAACATCTTGGAGAACTAACCACAGTTCTTCTGTGGATTTAGGCAGCCTCAGTTGCTTCTCTCTCTTCATGTAATCCCAGACAGACTCGATGATGTTGAGATCAGGGCTCTGTGGGGGCCATACCATCACTTCCAGGACTCCTTGTTCTTTACGCTGAAGATAGTTCTTAATGACTTTCACTGTATGTTTGGGGTTGTTGTCATGCTGCAGAATAAATTTGGGGCCAGCACATCTGGAAACCCCTGTCTGCCTTGAAATGTCTGCCTGGGCGAGACCTTGCTGATGCAGTAGAACTACCTTGTGTCTTGTTGCTGTGCTCAGTCTTGCCATGGTGTGTGACCTTTGACAGTAAACTGTCTTCAGCAACCTCACCTTGTTAGCTGAGTCTGGCTGTTCTCACCCAGTTTTATTCCTCCTACACAGCTGTTTCTGTTTCAGTTAATGATTGTGTTTCAACCTACATATTGAATTGATGATAATTAGCACTTTGGTATGGCACTTGGTATAATTGTTTAATCATACACCTGACTATATGCCTACAAAATCCCTGACTTTGTGCAAGTGGAAGACTTAGAAGCAAGAATAGAAGACCTATTCTGCTGTCATTATTCTCATGAAAACAGCCCACCTTGTTACAGTCGATACACAGTATGTGTCAGTCTAGCTACCCATTTAGTTTTTGAGCATTTCTAATAATCTTTCTGAGCATATCTCTTTACTGTTGGATGTGCTACATCTCAACATCAAAAGCGGAATTAATATATCACAGGCATGAATGCAGTAAAGCATGAAGGTTAATTGTATGGCACAGGGCCTTCTAATTAGTTATGAGGGTAATCTGAAGAAAGTTTGTTGCAAGACTTTTTTACACAGTTTGATTTGGAGCTCTCTAGTGGTTGTGGGGCTCACTTTCATGACTGCTGTAATACCATGCTTCTGTGAGAATATATGAATGGCAGTGGCGTATTTAGCTGGGGGGGCACAGTGCATGCCAGCCCCCCCCCCCTCGGGGGACACTGGACAGGGGGTGAGGGGAGAAGGGTTGGGGGCAGGACTACTCATTTCCATCCCCTCATTTATATACTCAATTTTTTTAATCCAGCTTCTGATATATGACCAAAGCAGGTCCTATATGCTCTGCCGGTCACAATGAAATTTGATACCTACCCAGTTCTGGAAACTATTTTGCAGATTTTCAACAGTGCCAGTTATGACAGCAACAGGGCAGTGATCATTCAGTGCGCTAAAACTACTCTAAATATATCTGTACTCCACTATGGAATAAGAAAAAATGAATGGGCTAGTGCACCTGCACATAAATTTGGGTATCCCAACAGGAGACTTGCATTCACCTAGAAACTTGGACATCAGCAGCGGAAGCTTATTTTCAATGAAGATGCATATTTCTAGCCGGCACAAAAATCAGAAATTGTGCATCCTCACCTATTTACAGAGCTCCACCGAAATAGATCTCTTTGATGGACAGGCACCAGAAACCGCCTCTAGTGTGCCTGCATAATGTCGATTGATATGTGATTTTTCACCAGATGTGTCCCATAGGGATATGTGGTTGGCAAGCAAAGAAATTGTTATGAACTGGCAATAGAGACTGTCTGAGTTAAGCCCTAGACTGATAGAGACTACACTTTAATTGTGATTATCTGCCTGATTTCATGTATTTAACCAAGATTTTGAGCTCTAATTTAAAAAGAAATATCTGGGGTAGGCCCCCTACACCCCCCACCATGGGCTCGTGAATACGGCACTTTGCCTTAATTTTGGCCCCCTGTCCACGAATTCCTGGCTATGCCACTGATGGATGGTATCTATGTCCACTGAAGTCAAACCCACAATATATTTTGGATATATTTAAAGGGGAACTCCAACGAAAATCTATATTTTCTCAGGTTATTCTATAAGTAGACACATTCTGTGGAGTGAGTTTTTCATGACCAGTTCATTCTGTGTACCAGAAATCAGAGATTTCGGAGTACAGCAGAGTGCGAACTGTGCACACGTAGGGATTGCCCTTTGGAGAACATGTAGCCTACATGGCAGTGCCTGGAATAAATTAATCATGCAAAATAATGGCGACAGTTCTGGGTGGTGAAATAAACTTGAAATAAACAAACTGAAGGGTCTTTTGGGAAACTGGTTTCACTGTATTGTAAGTTTCTATGTAGTATTTCCTATGTCCTATGTAGTATTTTCTCTTTTACACACTGTTTTCTATGTCTCTAAAGCCTGTCTATCAAGCAGGCCTCATGAAAAGTGCCCTGCTTTTATATGGATTTCTTAAAGAAGTGACAGGACTTTAATGAAAGTGCCATATTATAAGTTAAAGAAAAGAAAAATGTCAGCTCTGCCTTCCAAGGGGCTTTTGTCATGTCTAAGTTAATCGGACATTTCTTTACAAAGTTCTTGCTGGTGACCGTGTCTCGAGAAATAGTTTTGGTGGATATCAAGATGACAACCATATCAGCAGCTTTATATATAATATATATATATATATATATATATATATATATATATATATATATATATATATATATATATATATAATGTTTTTTTAACAACTTTAGAATGTGCCAGTTGCCTTAAGGGTGAAACACTGCATTCACAGAATACTCTGATACAAACCAGGAAGTGGGGAAAGAAAACTAACTCTTTCTTCGGTGGAGGCCGGCTGTGTGCATTACTGTTCCATATACCAACAATAATGAAAAATAGACCTATGTTTTCATAGACAGACCTACAAACCTCTGATATCGATCTTGTGTCTGCTTACAGTTATCACTTCTAGAATAGTATTGTCTTTGTGTCTGCAGCTGTGGCTTTACTTTCATTGTATGAAGTACTTACTTTCCCATAATTCAGCGTTGATTAGATTTGGTGAGGGTTTCTTGAATTTATTCAATATGTGCATTGTCTAATGGCAGCGACTCCAAATGAGCTGAACGGATTTCCCTGGGCCATATTTAAATAATTATCGCTATACATATTAATGCAGCCTGATTAGGGATTTTGTTAACAATGCGATGACAGATAACAAGTGATTGACACCAGCAGTTTGTAAACTTCTGTGTCATGTAAAATTACCTCATGTTTACAATCATTAGAAACTGTGACATTCCTTCAAAGTTGGTCAGTCAAGGATTACATTCAACAACGCATTATATTTAATTGGGGGGAAAAATAATTACATGAAATATTCTGATCCCACAACACTAACTAATTAACTAAATAAATGTATACATACAAACAAGGTAATGTTATAGATTTGTTCACTGATAAAGCTGAGACCGGTGGGTCAATACTGACGCCATGAAAACATTGCCCTTTATTACAGAAATAGTAATGCCATTGTTATTATTATTTTTATTATGATTAGAAATTTCCAATTACTAAACATGATCAAGTATGTAAATCACATCTTTTCCATTTTGTTTCCTTTAAATCTCAGCCGTGGCCCATGACACATTTTCTTTCAGATTTCTTTCAATGAAATTGGAGGAAAAAACAAACCCACAAAAAAACTAGCAGTGTTTACATTATCAGATAAAATATAAATGTAAGCAAACACAAACACATGGCAACAAAACAACAATAGAAAACCTATGGTTGTAGATGTTCCTGGCCAGTGTGGTTGGTGCCAAAGGCATGCTGGGTGGCTCTTGTGCTGGTGGAGGAACAGCTCCAACCTGCACCTGGAAGTACCACTGGAAGTAGTAGACTAACAATGGCAGCAGTATGGTAGAATTTATTCTATGAATAATGCAAATATCCTCCTTTTTTCTTTCCTTTATTTAATTTTTTTAAGAAGCGGAGTATAATTTATGGTCTTTGGATGCGTAAAATCAACCTGCTATTCTTGTGTACTGCTACTTTAAAAAACACAAGGGTAATGAAACATTTTCTCTTTTTTATCCTAGATTAGATTACAGGGTCATTTGATGCACTCATTTTAATCAACACATCATCTGCAGTCTCCTGTGTGCTTCTTGGCAGGCAGGGAATAATATGAGTGACACTTTCACTAATGGGATTGTAAAAGGGGCATTTTATGTCCATATAAAAGATGAGTATGAAAAAACAACAGCCACCTTTTAAAGCCTTCCTTCGCTAAATGCTTTAATGAAAATTATGACAGAAATTCATTCTCCTAATTTACAAACGGTTTGCAATTAAAATGCATATCAGCTGTGATTTTATGTTTTGTAATAAGGGAAATCTTCTTCCTAAGTTGTTTAGGAGGTTCTGTCCACTCAATGAGGATGTGTTTTTCACTTCTGTGATGCGCAATATGGCAGTTCAGCCACCGGGGATGCTGCAAGCATCGTTTTAAGAAATGAAAGCTGTTCACTTCTGTTTGTCTCCTTTTTTTGGTTGGTAGACACAGCATTAAGTAATCAACAACCATCATTTTAATACAGAGTGCTGAACTTATAAAATCTAGCAAGAGTCAGCATTTAACCTTCAGTGTAGCATCATAAAGTATTATGCTGTTCCCTAATAGAACCAGTTCATTCTGTCATTAAGATACTGTAATAAGCACAGCGACTATTACACATAATGCATGTCTTATTAAGGAGAAAACCAATTTAAACTGTTTTCCTAGGCTTCTGAATTGAAACATCTTTCATAGTGTAATTAACAATAACAGGACTTGTTAAACTTTCCCACCTTGCAGAGGTATTACTGAGTAGTATTTTTGGAATATCATTGCAAGAGAAAAAATATATCTAGCTTCCATGCACCCAAAAAATGTAATGTAACCCCATTGTTGCCAAAGCAATACCAAATACACTTCCAGTAACTCTGTGTAATAACAGTATTCCTTTAATACAATTTTAAAACGACTGTAATGCAGTGTCCTTTACAGGAATGAGACATTACCCCATTATTAAAAAATAAAGGAGACTATTTAAAACACTACATCATTTGGAACCTGTTTGCTCAAGGTAAGTTCTCACAATGAGCGAAAATCAATGCAGAGAAAATGTCTTACAGGAAATCTGAGATATGAGTGATATTCTGCTTCTATTGAGAGTATTGACCACACCAAGATTCCATTGCGACAATGAAACAGATGCTTGCTGAATATGTCACAGGCCCACAAATGTTAAGCTGGGATTTTGAACTTATGATGTCTTATCTGCCAATCAATTACCTAAAGCAAGCTTTTGCTATTATATTTCAAGAATGATTTGTCTTTGAACTGTGACTAAAGCATTTTATAACTTAAAGAGCAAATGGTACTTGACATTACATGAAATTAAAATGTTATATATGTGACAAGAATAGAAGAAGGGAAAAAGACAAGTGTTTATTTAAATGTTTTGAAGCATTATCTATAGCTAGAAAAATAAACAATAATAGTCAGGAAATACAAATAGTCCCACCAAAAGTCACTGTGTAAGTGCTCTATGTTGTGGTAGCTTAACTGTTAGTAGCTTCACTAAGGCTCCAGAGGAGTACATCCCACGAAATAGACAGTTCCCGACTGACGCTGCCTAGCTACAGCTTGGACTTGCCCTGGAATAAGCTCATTATAGCGTTGATGCATTCGTCAGACAGGTGCTACATATTATTATTATTATTATTGTTTTTATTTATTTATTTATTTATTTATTTATTTATTTATTTATTAGCAGGCACCCTTGTTCCAGGCGATTTACAAAATATCAGAGCAATACAAATTGCAATAATGCAGTGCAATACAGTACAATACAATAATACAGTGCAGTTCAGGCATAATACATTTTACAAATTAAGAATTTACACAAGTGAATAGGAGATACAGTACTCAGTAAGGTCTTACATCCTAGATTGTAAAAGTTGATCAGTGCAGACAAGATGTTAAGTCAAAGTTCAGAGCTAAGGGAGAGGGAGCATAGGGGAGCCATGTGATCAGATTGAATGAGAGGTTTGTCTCAATTAACCATTTCCGTGCTCGCTGTCAAAGACTTCTTGTGACAATGGGTTCCACATAAGGAGAGCTATATTTGCCCCTGCGCTTCAGTGATCTCTTCTTACTGGCTAACACAGTCAATGGATTTTCATAATCAAAGGAAAATATGAACCATTACTGGTACTGCTTTTGTGAGTTAAGGCAGAAAGATATCATATGCATGGAAGTTGTCCTGAGACAGGGGAGCTTTTCAGATATTGAATTTTACACACATCCACACACACACACACACACACACACACACACACACACACACACACACACACATATATATATATATATATATAAACATCTCAACACAATATTACCTGGAGAAAGGTCACACAAGTTTGGAGTTATAAATGAAGATATGATTCCTTGTAGGACAATGCTGCAGAAGCAATCTTTCTTCACTCCAAATAATAAATGAAGACACTGACAAATTATATAGTAAAGACTGACCTAGAGAAAACTTCTCTGCATATAGAACAAAATTTGCTCAAGTTAATGTATTTTTGACAAATGGCTCCTGCCTATATGATTTATTAAGTTAATGTGTAAATGTTCTGTAATATCACGTACCTGCTTTAGATATTAGCTTGCTGGTCAGTGAAAATTTGAGCAGAGTTACAGGAGGTTTACAAACATATGCATTTATTGTGAAAAGCTGTACTTAAATATACTTATATTATACTATACTTATGTTTAAGATTAATACTTTGAACAATTACTCAGACATTGATAAGCTGGTATCTTAATATGTAAATCTTGAAATACATGTACCACTCTTTATTAACCAATTAAAACTGTTAATCTGTCTTATATTCTGCAACATGCATTTTATATTAATTGAATTGATCCGCATGATAAATATATCACTTTTAATGATTTATGATTTATTTATATGTTATCTCGAGACACTCATGTCCATCTCTAAAAGACAACTTGGCTCGCCATAGTCACCACCAGCTTGGATGGCTTATGACTTCTATAAAGCAATGGCACCCTACTCATTTTAATGTTTTCTGGTTTGCCTTCCTATTTCTCAAGTTATTTTAACAGCAGCTTTAATTATTGTTTTTATACCTGAAGTATATATGCATTTCAGAGCCTGTGTGTGCCACTACTGTATCTCCATGTTTGTACTTCTTAAAGTGATCTTCTGAAGCAAGGGTTTGTATTAAATTATTTTAGATCTCAGATTATTTATTTATTTATTGCACTTTCTTAGAAAAATTAAGAGCTCACATAAGAATAACTTTGTAAAATCATTTGAAAACATTAAACCCACTGTCACAGTTCACAACACATCCCCAATTCCCCACTAGATGTCACCAACACCCTTCCTTATCAGTCTCTTCTCCCAACTCCTTTCATCCTATCATTCAATTAATATTCCTGAAACCCATGTGCACTTGTTCAATCACCCTCTGCTCCCATTCACCCTGAGCCTCCCAACTTTTTTGTGCCATATATAAACTCCTCACTAACCCTCTTTCCTTGCATAGTTTTGTCAGTTTTCCACTACATTCCTTGCGTGACCTCCTGACCATGACTTTGGACTTTCCTCATTACTCTGTTTGCCTGATCGCCTGATCCTTGCTTGTGACCACGACCACGTCTTTGCCTTGCCTTGATTGCCCTGTCCTGCCGGTACCCGACCCACGCCTGTCTGACCATCCCTCTCAGCACTGCAACTGGGTTCCCCTGTTCCTGCGTGACACCCACATCACTTCATGTAGCTTAGAAAGGCTTGTAGTGAGAAGGACCATCTAATGTTTCAAAACCGCATGAGGAAATAAAAAAACAAAAGAAAACTCAAAGAACCAATTAATGTTTCATAGGCACAATTGAAAAAAATATCGAAAGGCTATTGACAGCTAGAGAAGAAGGAACAGTTTAGTGGACGTTACACTTTTATGATCACTTAGGGACAAATAAAAACCTAATTTTGACCCACCCACTAACAACTTATACTTCATAGCAGTTACATTTACAAGTAGAAGAGAGAAGCATCTTATCAAAAATTAAGCTGCCACTGAGTACAGTTTTCTGGTTTTGTATTAGCAGCTGGGTCACAATTTTGATTTAATCCTGGTCTTAGAGTTGATGACCTAATCATTTACTGTGGATACTTGTTTGTATTGCACCTGGAGCCTGAGGGAGAATAATGATCTCATAGCTTTTTCAAGCTGATATTCTTTAAAAATTTCTGTAATATGCTTATTATTTTGACATCCTTAATCAGGTTGACTTCAGAACAATATTTTCTCCCTCTTGATGCAAGTTAATATCACATCAAATAGGTGCTAGCTTACATTAAAGAGTTGATGGGCAATGTCCTGTGGGGTTTCCCTGTGCCAAGAAAAGTACTGTTATTACAAGATGATGCATTGGGTCAGAAAATCACAGTTTAATGTTCCTAACCTTAGCTATCCAGATGGGCTCTGTGGCGATACTCCCAACACAGTGATCTCATTTCTCAACCACCACAGACAAAAAACAGACATGTCACAAGAGGGATTCAAGTCTCTCTTGCAACTGTAGCCAACTGAGATAACCTTGAACGTTGGTATTGTAATGATTACTGGAAGCCGTCACAAAAATGTATGTTTTTGTTCCGACTTTAGCTTCAGCCAGTTCACTTTCTGCATTTCAACAAGCAAATGTACATGCCAACAAACTGTACTGATAATTAGGAGGCAAATATATAATTTCCATTGCATTGCCAGAGTGTGGGCCAATTAGTGCATATTAGATTTTTCAGAGCAGTGTTATGCTTATTTAACACAATAAATTAATTAATTAATTTGTTAATGATAAATATATATTTGCATTGAAACTTTGAATAAAATAGTGTGAAATAAAAGGTCATTAAATTATAATGTATGAATAGATTTATAATGTTCCCTTGTGCATATAAAACAAATCTATCAAATGCTATGTTTATCTTCTTATTGAAAAAAGTTACATATGCCACACTTTAAAAGGGAAATAAGGAAAATATTGCCATCATTTAGATTTGCATTGAACAACAATAATTTAAGCCAACCCAAGACAATTAATTACACCCTTGCAGCAATTTGAAAAGTCCCCCCAAGCATGCAGTATGTGAATAAATGCAGAGTCTGCTTCTATAAAAGTGATATACATTGCCAAATTGATCCCTACCCCTCTTTTCCTGTGAGCTACTTGGTCACATTGTTACCCACCAAATACTAACAGTGTCACTTGCAAAGAAGGGTGATTAGGTCAATGCCCTTTGGAAGTGGCATTTATCAGGGCAGTTGATCATAACAGTTCAATGTTTTCTTAGTGTAAATTAAATAACTACACTTTATTTAACCACCCCTGAAAGCTTACTTTAATATGGATATTTCTGCTCCAACCCACATGTCAAGCCTTGGGGAGTGTTGTTGTTTGAAATCCTATTAATGAGTCTTTGCAGAGGCATTCATTTTGGCTTCTTCATTTCTTGTGCCTTTTGTTTTGTAAGGACAGTTCAGCTTCTTTATTTCTTTATTTCTTTATTTAGTCCTGGTGTCATAGTCTGAAATTGGAGATGTCTATTGCTGTAGGAGCTTTTGTTTGAGTTCATTGGAGAGTTTGCTGCTCTGTGACCAGAATGTATTATTTTTTTTTTTTTTGGTATTCACATCTCTTCAGTTTAATTTGAGGAATGGATATTTTATTTTCTGAGACATGATTCTTCAGACAGCGTTCCAGTGTCTTTGTGAACTGAAGGTAACCTCTATTTAACAGTATAACCTCAACTCTCGTGTATACCTTCTTGGTGGCTGAACTTTCTTTATGCTGTGCGTTGCAGATGTCAGTGAGAAATCTACCCCCAGTAGCCATTTTTAACCCAGGCATGTCTAATAGTTTTTTGGAAAATAAATAAAATACATATTCCACATTTCAGTTATCTCACACATAGAAACACTCCCAACAACCTTTTTTATTTGATATAATCACAGGAATAGCCATATTTCAAGATTAAAAACATAAAAGGTTTGAAATATACAAATATCTGGAACAATCTATTTTCTGTAATTACTTAGTTTTTCTCTAAACTATAAACTTCCTACGTGAAGTTCTATAAACTCATTACGTAATTCCCACCAGTGTTTTTATTAGGGCCTTAACGATAGTTGATTATGTTAATGAATCATAGTTGTCAATTAAGTCAGTCTGTTTCATATATTTTAATTGTGGTTTAAAGTAGTTATGGTTTGTCACATATGTATTTTTGTTGATCTGGAATTGTATCATGAAAAAAGGGAAACTCATTCTGAACGTTCATGCTTCTGGAATTGTTTTCCTGTATGTATCAGTTTGTTTACCTCCAACATTTCATCCTCCACAGGTTCAGCGATTTAAATGCATTACCCAATGCCTGATGAGACAAATTGTGTTTCGATCTTTTTTGCCATATCGGGTGGTAAATGATACACTGAGATACAATTATATAACACTGACTGATTCTTTTACACTACTTGGCAAACTTTTAATGTAAAATGTTCCCTTACATGGGCTAGTGTTTGATAGCCACCCTAAAACCACAACTGATCAATGTACACCATCTAAAATGTGGTTAGTGGTGAATGTTGTTATAAAAAAAAAATCTTGGTCTTTAAATTGTGAGCTTTAGCCACCATCTTCCTAGAGGCAGAAGTCTCAGTATAGAGAAGCATTGAGACATTACAGTAATACTCAATGCTGAACGCTAAATAACACTCAAAATTGAATATATCACATCTAATCTAACATGGCTAGTATGGCATCGTTCCACAGCATTTTAACGTCCATAGGCAGAGCTTAAACTTGTATCTTCTACATGCAAGAGATTCCAGAAAATCTAGACCTACATTCCACAAATCAAAGTTTCTGAGTTTCAATCAATCCAGATACTCCGATTCCTGCTCCACATTTGGCAAGTTGCAAGCAGTACAATAAATAGAAATGGGACTGATTAAAAATAGAAATGCGCTTGAAATGTTTTTCAAGCAGTGAGCATAGCCTTGAGATTCTGTTGCTTGTAATGTGATTGACAAAGGACTTCCTTACCTCCAGCCGAATTTCTGTTATGCTTTTCAAGATTAGATTTATTTTTGTGGAAAGCTTTTCCTCATTTAATGTTTTTTTTTTTTTTTTTAGATATACAGCTCTGGAAAAAATGACGAGACCACTGCAATTTTTTCTTAAATCAGCATCTCTACATGTATGGCAGCCATTCCATTCCATTCATATTTTTATTTGGAATTTGGGAGAAATGTTGTCAGTAGTTTATAGAATAAAAACAAAAATATTCATTTTACCAAAACACATACCTATACATTGTAAAACCAGAAAAGCTGATCATTTTGCAGTGATCTTTTATTATTTTTCCAGAGCTGTATATAATGCAAACCAGTAACTAAAATGGAAAAGCTTTTTTGGAGAAAAGAAACAGGTTGATTTTACTATTTTGATAGAGGTTCTTTGATGCTTTTACAGGTAATGATATAACTAAAGATTGTTTATATATATATATATATATATATATATATATATATATATATACACTCACCTAAAGGATTATTAGGAACACCTGTTCAATTTCTCATTAATGCAATTATCTAACCAACCAATCACATGGCAGTTGCTTCAATGCATTTAGGGGTGTGGTCCTGGTCAAGACAATCTCCTGAACTCCAAACTGAATGTCTGAATGGGAAAGAAAGGTGATTTAAGCAATTTTGAGCGTGGCATGGTTGTTGGTGCCAGACGGGCCGGTCTGAGTATTTCACAATCTGCTCAGTTACTGGGATTTTCACGCACAACCATTTCTAGGGTTTACAAAGAATGGTGTGAAAAGGGAAAAACATCCAGTATGCGGCAGTCCTGTGGGCGAAAATGCCTTGTTGATGCCAGAGGTCAGAGGAGAATGGGCCGACTGATTCAAGCTGATAGAAGAGCAACTTTGACTGAAATAACCACTCGTTACAACCGAGGTATGCAGCAAAGCATTTGTGAAGCCACAACACGTACAACCTTGAGGCGGATGGGCTACAACAGCAGAAGACCCCACCGGGTACCACTCATCTCCACTACAAATAGGAAAAAGAGGCTACAATTTGCACAAGCTCACCAAAATTGGTGTAATGGTGTGGGGGATGTTTTCTTGGCACACTTTAGGCCCCTTAGTGCCAATTGGGCATCGTTTAAATGCCACGGCCTACCTGAGCATTGTTTCTGACCATGTCCATCCCTTTATGACCACCATGTACCCATCCTCTGATGGCTACTTCCAGCAGGATAATGCACCATGTCACAAAGGTCGAATCATTTCAAATTGGTTTCTTGAATATGACAATGAGTTCACTGTACTAAACTGGCCCCCACAGTCACCAGATCTCAACCCAATAGAGCATCTTTGGGATGTGGTGGAACGGGAGCTTCGTGCCCTGGATGTGCATCCCACAAATCTCCATCAACTGCAAGATGCTATCCTATCAATATGGGCCAACATTTCTAAAGAATGCTTTCAGCACCTTGTTGAATCAATGCCACATAGAATTAAGGCAGTTCTGAAGGCGAAAGGGGGTCAAACACAGTATTAGTATGGTGTTCCTAATAATCCTTTAGGTGAGTGTATATATATATATATATATATATATATATATATATATATATATATATATATATTGAAGACTGTACAAGACCGAATTTTTAATGGTATCCTATTACTCTGGTTCAAAGATCATTTGATGGACTCTTGGGTAAGAGGTTTAATTTTGCTGGGAAAAGCTCTATCTGAAACTATCATCCAGATGGATTTATTATGGTTTATATATCTTACCTGTTACAAATCCTTCTGTATATCTCTTGTTACCTTTCCCAGCTTACTGGGCCTTGGGGAATTATACCTGATGTCAATATGTGTAATTAGTACATCTGTTTAAAAGATGTATTAAAACACAGAAAACATATTTTTATTCTCATTGGAAGGACTAGGTTGTGTCTCCATATTGTGCACATAAAATACTGCACCTGGCCAGATCTACCTAATGACATGTGTCTCATGAATTTAATTAGGTCGGCCACCGATAAAATTTACAGTATCTGCTATCGGCCGATTGCTTTAAAATGACTGATATCTCTATTGGTTATTTCTGACTGATGGTGCTGCTTTTATTGCGTCTAACTAAGCATCCAATTTGTTCTACTCATGTGCCTTTAACAAAATATGAATGACGCACATGAACTGCAATGCGGTAATTAAGTGACATGCTGCTTTATTCTTTATATGCACTTTGAATGTGCCTGGTTACATGACAATGCTGACTGTGTGGACCTTTTTCAAAGTGTCGATCAGGACATCAGAATGGCCATTTGTAACGCATGTTCTACTGAAGTATCAGAAGGAAGCTCGAGAAAGTATTTCAACACATCAAACTTGATCAATCACCTGAAAGTAGACACACCACGGAGCACGCAGAGTTTCTCAAAATGCAAGCAGCAGCTAAAGAAAATCTCCCCCCTCCCTCGGTAGCCCAATAAATAATAAAAATAATAGTAATAATAGTAATAATAATAATGATTAAAGCCAAACACAATGTATAGAAGAAAAATGGAACAAAGTCTGTTTAAATACAATGTGTATGTTTTTAAATACATTGAAATAGAGATTTGTGAGATTTTTGTGACAATGCGTTTTATTGCTTCTGATGTCTGAAAGTGACCTTCACTCACATGTGGAAAATTAAGCCATACTCTCAACAGTAGTTACGATTTGTTGTCTGTTTGTCTAGGTATCTGCTAAAGTCAGTGCAATTGCCCAGAGAATGTCAGGTCAGTGGAACGTCATTCTTAGCAACAATGATGCTGTAAGCCAAGTTATCATTTAGAGATATCTTCAGTTGCATTTCAAGATATCATTAAATATTTACATTTCTGTACATGTATTTAAGATATCTTTAAATGTTTTGAAGATATCTCTAAATTAATTGCAGATATCTTATTTTAAAGTTTTAGAAGTGCCTATGTCTGGTGTAAAGGTGTGCTCATCTCGCCTGCCCCCAATCCTGCCGAATCCCAAAGGTTATGGTATAGACTGGACTCATATTCCAATAACATGACCAAACATGAATAAGGCTGCCTTCCGAAATTGCAAACCGTCCTTAAATTTGCAAATTTGTGACCATCAATGCATCAATACAAATGTTTTCACAAACTACTTTGGATTATGTCACATTCTCATTTTACTATACAATTATGCATATCAGAACACATACATTACCAGCAGTATTATTCACATTCTCAACTAAAACATTCTCATATCCATTTGATTCATAAATAAAGTGTTAACCCTTGATAGTGTGCATTAATGTACATGAACTTTATTTACATTAATTTATGCATTTAGGGCTTGCAAACGATTGATGAAAGTAGTTTATCTATATGTTAGTTGTATTGGTCTTGAAAATAAGAAACCCCTATTTGTTCACACATTACTCTCACCCGGAGACAGTGATTATAGTTATTTTTGGATAGTAATGCTGCACTGTACACCCGGCAACAGCAACCCCGACATAGGAGAAGATAACCTGTAGGGTATACTGGCCTCACACATACAACAATTCGAAGCGGGCATTATGGGTTCTATTCCAGATTTAGAGATGAAATTGCTTAGAATTTGCTGAAGTTAAAAAGTATCAAAGTAGAACGAACAGTTGTAAGGTGATTAATAAGGCTTTTACATGGTTTCTCTTAATTAGAATTGCATTTCAATAACATGGTTCAGGGAATGTGAACTAGTAGCAAATGTAAGACAAAGCAATGTAAATTAACTCACTGATATCCAGTTAGTGGATCATTAATCAAATTCAGCCAAACGAAATGTTAGAAATCAATAACAATGAAATAATAATAATAATAATAATAATAATAATAGTACATTCAGATGTGCAGTGCATTTAACGCTCATAAAAAAAAATAGCTTTGTCAGAAGAACTGTAATCACTGTATAAAAGACAAAAGCTAAAAATGAACTCACTTTCTGAGTAAGTAAGCTAATGCAAGCTTACTTACATAAATCACCAAGGATATAGTGGTAAGGCTACACACCATTGCAGTAGGTACTAGACACATTCATGTCGGACACACAGCATTAATAATGCACATAATAGCAATGTGTTTGATTCTGTGTTTCCGTATTATCCTGTAGTAAGACAGCCTACATACATACAGACAATTATGGGTATTGCTTAATATTTACTATTACGTCCACAATATTGTGTTAGTATTGCAGTACTATGCGTATGAGCCTCGTTGTATGCCATCTCTGCAACAGACACAGGTCTGAGTACCGGTGTCATAAGCCATGGTCTCAGGGGTCTCCTTTATGGAAGGAGCGCTGTGAGTATCTGTTGTGTGTGTTCAGGACAATGACATAGAGGTGTACACTATACTACCGAGGGGGTCTGCATTCGGGATGTGTCCAGCACTGCACAGTCTGGAGTGATGCCAGATGTACGCATCGTGAGCCCACATATGTACAGTGAGGGAAAAAAGTATTTGATCCCCTGCTGATTTTGTACGTTTGCCCACTGACAAAGAAATGATCAGTCTATAATATTAATGGTAGGTGTATTTTAACAGTGAGAGACAGAATAACAACAAACAAATCCAGAAAAACGCATTTCAAAAAAGTTATAAATTGATTTGCATGTTAATGAGTGAAATAAGTATTTGATCCCCTATCAATCAGCAAGATTTCTGGCTCCCAGGTGTCTTTTATACAGGTAATGAGCTGAGATTAGGAGCACTCTCTTAAAGGGAGTGTTCCTAATCTCAGCTCGTTACCTGTATAAAAGACACCTGTCCACAGAAGCAATCAATCGATCAGATTCCAAACTCTCCACCATGGCCAAGACCAAAGAGCCATCCAAGGATGTCAGGGACAAGATTGTAGACCTACACAAGGCTGGAATGGGCTACAAGACCATCGCCAAGCAGCTTGGTGAGAAGGTGACAACAGTTGGTGCGATTATTCGCAAATGGAAGAAACACAAAATAACTGTCAGTCTCCCTCGGTCTGGGGCTCCATGCAATATCTCACCTCGTGGAGTTTCAATGATCATGAGAACGGTGAGGAATCAGCCCAGAACAACACGGGAGGATCTTGTTAATGATCTCAAGGCAGCTGGGACCATAGTCACCAAGAAAACAATTGGTAACACACTACGCCGTGAAGGACTGAAATCCTGCAGCGCCCGCAAGGTCCCCCTGCTCAAGAAAGCACATGTACAGGCCCGTCTGAAGTTCGCCAATGAACATGTGAATGATTCAGAGGAGAACTGGGTGAAAGTGTTGTGGTCAGATGAGACCAAAATCGAGCTCTTTGGCATCAACTCAACTCGCCGTGTTTGGAGGAGGAGGAATGACCCCAAGAACACCATCCCCACCGTCAAACATGGAGGTGGAAACATTATGCTTTGGGGGTGTTTTTCTGCTAAGGGGACAGGACAACTGCACCGCATCAAAGGGACGATGGACAGGACCATGTACCGTCAAATCTTGGGTGAGAACCTCCTGCCCTCAGCCAGGGCATTGAAAATGGGTCGTGGATGGGTATTCCAGCATGACAATGACCCAAAACACACAACCAAGGCAACAAAGGAGTGGCTCAAGAAGAAGCACATTAAGGTCCTGCAGTGGCCTAGCCAGTCTCCAGACCTTAATCCCATAGAAAATCTGTGGAGGGAGCTGAAGGTTCGAGTTGCCAAACGTCAGCCTGGAAACCTTAATGACTTGGAGAGGATCTGCAAAGAGGAGTGGGACAAAATCCCTCCTGAGATGTGTGCAAACCTGGTGGCCAACTACAAGAAACGTCTGACCTCTGTGATTGCCAACAAGGGTTTTGCCACCAAGTACTAAGTCGAAGGGGTCAAATACTTATTTCCCTCATTAACATGCAAATCAATTTATAACTTTTTTGAAATGCGTTTTTCTGGATTTTTTTGTTGTTATTCTGTCTCTCACTGTTAAAATACACCTACCATTAAAATTATAGACTGATCATTTCTTTGTCAGTGGGCAAACGTACAAAATCAGCAGGGGATCAAATACTTTTTTCCCTCACTGTATGTGCTGGGAAGTGCACATGTAATTACTAATGCTGTTCTCTCATATATGAATGTACCAATCAGCGTTTAAAACATAACAAACAAGCATAGTGCCTTCATTCATCCAGTCCTGTTCCTTTAAAGTCGTGGCTTATTAACATATGGTAATGACTCAGTAATTGCAAATGTGAGATGCAAATGTATTCTGACATTTAACATGGACATTTTTTGAATTTGAATTGTGTGAAAGCCCTAATTCGACTGAATATAGTGATTTTTGCGCAATATTTGTGGGGCGCATTCATCTAGTAACTGAGCAAAGCTGTGCTCAAACAGTGGGAAGTGTGCAGGCAGGTTTGCAAGGTGCAAACTGATTTGCAAGGCACAGGAAAAAAATGCTATATTCCAATATTTGTGCCATGTTAGTGTATCTCTTTTTTTTGGCAAATCGATTTTTTTTTTTTTTTGCAAGACACATTTTGTGAGGAAATTGGGCAAAGTTTGCATATCAGGCCCTATATCTATATACAAGAGCACAGGACTTATCTTCCCTGCAGCAACTCAGATTATAATTACGTTCAGTGGTAGTGTGACAAATTTTAAATCCCGTCCCACCTCAAATTCTCTTAGTGAACATGAAGCCAAGTGTTCACACTACCACAAACTGTAGTTATAACCCGAGCTGCAAAGTCCAAATTATAAATAAAGCAGAACATACTGTATATTATCTAGTTTAGACAGAGGAAGAAGACCTATATAGTTCTGAAACAGTGATTACGCATTGATGGATGTCAAAAGCAATGAAAATGCTACATTTGCTTGAGTTGTACACTAGATTTTGGAGTATTGACCTAATTAAAATGTATTTATTTATTGAGAAACACACTTTTCACATTGTTATTACCTAAAATTACAATTTTCTCTGACCCATAACAGCAACCTTTTAACAGAAAATGGGAAAATATACCAGTGTTAAAAATACATTTCATTATCCACTCAATTAATGCATTTGTGTTTCTGACAGTACCATTGCCATTAAATCAGCAGTAGTAATTAGTGAAATAGTGGTTACCAAGCAAGTCCATCATGTGTCTGTCAATGTTGGGGAACAGAGCAGATGTCATTCCTATTGAGAACTGCTGGAAGATGGTTGGTGGTGCTCAAGCCACAGACACTGATGAGACTGCGAGACTCCATCATCTATATACTTCCGTGAAATGACAGATAATCACATCCGACAAGTAATTGAATCACTGTCTGATTAATGCCGGGTTTTAATTAAGGAAAGAGGTGGATCAACGAAGTATTAGCAGTGTAAAAACTAAATGTTTAGAATATAATCAATTTCTGTGTTTGTATCAATTATCTATTTGGTCAGATTATAATTAAGCAAATTAAAATAAACACAATGATGTAATTGTTTTGAATTGAGATTTATAGATCTGAAACAATTAAAGTCATGTTAAAGACTCACATTTAAAATTTCAGATGTGAGGCATTCCCCTTAATGCTACTGTACTTGTGTGCTGTGACTGTGAAGTGCCAAAGTATTTTAATTTTTAATGTAATCTTGCAATACACATCTTTGTGTTAATGCCTTGTCAATAGCGGGCTGGTGTTGGGACAAGTGTAACCCACACAACCCCAGTGAGCGATCCAAGTAAGATTCAGAGAAATTCATCTTGGAGTCCTATTCTGGGCAACCTCAAAAATTCAACCTATGTAGAAAACATCCTCTAGAATCTCAACCATTTGTTGGTTTAAAAAAAAAAATTAAACACATTTTCTGTCATCACTCTATTTTAGAAACTGGACAGCATGTAATGATTTTTTAAAGGAAAGGCAGAGGGATCTATTATTATTATTATTATTATTATTATTATTATTATTATTATTATTATTATTAATAATAATAATTAATTAATTATTATTAACTTACAGGTTACACAAGCAAAACTACAGCAACAATTAATTTAAAATTAAGCATAACAAAGTACAATTTAAGAAATCCAACGTGCAGACGTACTGTTAGAAAGAAAATAAAGCATAGGGCCTACATCCTAGTAAAATCAATATAAAATACAAAGTATACATCCTACTTCAGAGTACATTTCTTCCTTACCACTTGATTTATACAGCCTTTTCTATCAGGCTGTATAGACATATTGTATAAGTCTGAATCATTGATGTTAAATTCATGTTTTTACTCTCATATACAATTTTGGTCTTCTGGAAGACAGGATTTTGATTTACAGTACAAAATCAGCTTGGCTGGTTTTGCACATTTCAGTTTGATGACATTTCATTTATATAGTGCTTGGACTAAAATACTGAGTTTACTGGAGGGGGAATAATTGTACTTGCATGCAAGTACTGCCACAGGGATACATGGAGTGAGTAATCCTAATAGATCCTAATATGGAGAATAATACATTTCTTCCATATTTCTGCCCTTTCTAATGTAATGAAAAAATGCATGCTTTAATGTATTAATCAATTATTTCCTAGAAATCCTTTCATACATATGCCTTAAAGCACTGTATAAAGTGATTATAGTGTAGGATATGGAAAAAGTGTAGAATTTCTTGAGCAAGCTAGGAATCTCTTTGGTAAGGGAACTTCAAAATTAGGGTTGGCTTACAAATACGGGAATCTATAGAGGTCACAAGGAGACTGTTCCCGAAGTAACGTTTCGATTTTTTAAAACAAGGTACCTGGTTTAGACAATGCTAGAAATAAACTAAATGTTTCTTCAGGGGTGAAGCTAGTTTGAAAGTGGTAGAAGGGACACTTTATAATTTGGGAGATTTTCATTTTAATGGTGAAGTCACTGTCCAAATGAATAGCTATACGTTTCCAAAGAGTTAGAGGCTTAATGGAGGACTGTTTTGTGGTTTGAAGCCCCAGCAGTAGGAAATCTAATTTGTTGGCTTCTAATTTTTTAGTCTCATAATCCTGCAAATGTTGTAAGGCTACACTGAGTAATCATCATGTTTATGAGGGCCTTCCTCACTGTGGGCGTATTAACAGGAGGCTTTTAAATCACAATACTTAGATGAGGTGTTTAAAGGTTAATCAATAGAGGCCCCAAAACAGAAGCCTGCATTCAGAGCTATTAGAGCTGAGTAGTGCAATATTCCACAGCAGTGTGTGTGTATGTATATATAGGGGAAGTGACCCAATTAAGCCCAAGTACCATTTAAGAAAGTTTACAAACAAGAGGAGGCCATTCGACCCATCGTCCTAAACCCACTTGCTCTTTTATTTTGAAATACAAAAAAGACATATTAGAAATATTAGAAGGATGATTTGTTTCACAGCAAATGCACAACATTGTTACTGTCGTGTTTTTTTTATTTGGAGTCAATCAAATGTTTTGTTCTTGAGTTATGTATGACTTTGTGCTGCCACTGTGCAGCAGCATTTTTATAATGAGTTTAGTAGAATAGAACAAATCAGACACTTAGTTAGACACAATAAAAGACACACCATCAGAGAGAAATATTGTTCAGAAATATCGGCCATTTTGAAGCAATCGGCCAATAGCCGATATAGTAATTTCTTGCCATATCGGTCCGATACCGATCGGTGGCAGATTGATCGGTGCATCCTTGAGTCAAAAGGTAATGGAGGAAAGAACTGCACTGCAATACTCATGTTAGCAGGGTCAAAATTTGAAAGAAGGAATTCCCTACAAAACTTTACTTTCCATGGCTCTCAAGCCAGAGAACATCATTGGTGGCTTTGAGGCACTGGAATATTCCCTGTGAGTCAGAGCCAGGTGGACAGACAAGTGTGCACAAATCATCCTCCTTTTTCGGAAGCACCTGTGCAGACTTCCACAGCCCCAACAGCCCCGGCCCCAACCCCAACAACCAGCACACCAGCAGAGCAAACTGCCTCTACAATTCCAATGCCTCTGTAACAATTCCATGTGATGGAAATTAGTCTCAGATTTGAATTGGTTAGGGTGGTTATTTGAGGTCTGAATTCAATAATCTATACATTAATAAGTTCTTAATCAATACAATTTGAAGTATTCACTGTTAAAACTCCTGTGGACGTATTTGGGACACATGTGGGCTTAAAGGGTACACCTTATAAGCCCACACCAGACTATTGACTTTTGCAATTAAATAAGTTAATTTAGTCAATTTATGACAAAATCTACCACAAGTGTTTAGATGAGAGACTAATCTTTGATTTAATACCCACTTTATTGGGAAGAAATTAACATATTTATAAGAAAACATGTAAAACTTCCACTATGTATATATATATATATATATATATATATATATATATATATATTTGTTTTTGTATTGTGGGTAAAATGTATTATTTTGAACTGCAAGCGAGAAACATTTTACTGGAAAGCACAATGCACAATGACGCTGATGGCAAAGTAGTCAACTGGATAAGACATATGCAGGCTTTATGTGTTGTTCCTGGTAGTGAAATTAAAAGATAGACAGGTTGTGCTCTTTAGATGAATTTAGCATTATTTTAGACAGCAATGTTCAAGGTTCATAGCCTTTTTTAAGCACATAAAAATTGTTTGGGGCATCTATAGAGTAAGCGACCCTGTAAGTGACTCACGCAGTGATCTGGCTCAGGAGCCACTTGTTCCTAACACAAAAAGTTTTTTCTGCAGCCCTGATTGTGCTAAGGGCTTTAGTGGTGAGGGAGCTGATTAACGTTTTGATTGTTATTCTGAATGGATCAGTCGCAGCAGGTGAGTGGGGAAGCTGGTTGGTGGCCCTCGCTACTGCTTACACAGAATGAAGGATCTGGTCAAAAGTTCTTAAAACGAAACCAAAAAAAAACCCTTGGGTTCCTCCAGCAATTTGTTATGATCTCAGAGTAATATTTCATTCTGGCACCAGTGAGAGATGGATGATAGAGGATTGCATGCTTGGTCCAGATCTCAATATGAGCTTTCAGGATTCCCTTCATTGCTGTTCTAGCCCTCAGTTCTTGGTCTTCAATTCCCTGTGATTCAAGCCGCAGTAATTATGACAGACAATTCAGTTACATGATTACAGTAATGAGTTGCTAGCAAACCATTATTCTCCGGCATTGCATTGCATTGTTCGATTGTGTATAAAAGCCGAAGCGGGTCATGCTGCAGTGTAGGTCAGCAGTCTACAAATGCATTAACTTCTCAATAAAAAAGACACCATGAATTATGCTCCTGTGCTTTTTTAACCACTCAGATTTAATAACCCTATGGGTGCTGTCTAGGAGATGAATGGAATTAATTGTAATGTCTATGTGTGTTTTATTGTACTGTTTTTTGCATTGAGCAATCAGTAGGAAATGTGCAGGACGCCCATGTTTTAAGGTTTAAAGTAATACATTAAAGAAACAAACCCTGCTATGAACACAAGAGTCACACATCGAGGACATAAACAGCAGGGGACTGTAATTTCCACTTTGTTAATGAAGGTTGGGAACAGCCTATTATTCCAGCCCAGAAAATCACAGTCTACAGTAATGAACACAAGCCACTTCGACGAATATTTTTTTTTCTTCATAAATGTAGTTAATTGCTGTAACATGTTTGTTTAAGAAAACGCAGAGAGAAACAATCTGCTTTGCTTTGTAGGGGGTTCCTAAAATAGCAGGAAATATTGGAGATGAATAATAATCAGCCATAATTAAAAATAATCAGATACATTTCCATTCGAAGGGCACCCTTTCATGATGTTAATATACAATTTCACTGACACATTTGCCTATGAATAGTTCCTAATTAATTATCATGACAGCATAGGTTTGTAATTAAAGCATTATGATTAAATGAGGACCAGTGTTAATATCAGTTATCTTTCAAGTCGAGGATACTACCCAAAGGGGGAGGGATGCATGTCGTTACCATGTCATTCAGCCCACCTCTGCTTGCTATATATAGAGTGACATACAGTTAAAGCCTTCACGGTAAACCATGAAGCAGTTACTTTGCAATAATACATTTATTGCTATTATTATTATTATTATTATTATTATTATTATTAGTAGTAGTAGTAGTAGTATTCATAGTGTTAGTTGTAGTAACAGTAGTTCTAATTAGATTAATAACTTAGTGGAATCTGGGATAATTATTATTATTATTATTATTATTATTATTATTATTATTAAAAATACAAAAAACAAATGAAGCTATCTATTTAATTGAAAAACATAACTTTTCACTTAACACTGTAACAATATTAAAAGATGTCAGATGAGAAAGCATAAGGTGTCCTTATCTCCCCATATTGAATTGTCTTGCTCTCATAAAGACCAGACTACCATGGACTGCATATTAATTGTTGAAATGTTCTTTCTTGAGCCATTAGAAGTCACGCCATTGTTTAAACATTTAAATTTAAACATTTCACACAACTGCAGTCCTTGAAAGAGAATCAAGTCACAAAGGACTGTCGTGCCATAACATGAAGATTAGTGTGTGTTTTATTAAGTCTTATTTTAGTAAATGCTGAATGGAGTGAAATGTCTTTATATTTATTTTCCGTATGCACCTTTTGATTTATGGCTTGGTATCTGCAAGTGGTAGGTGTAGAGTACAAAATGTTAAAGATTCTCTACAGCTTAGGGGGTTTTAGAGTGAGGCTGCAGGAGGTCATAACATATCAAAAGGTGTTAGCAGGGAAGTAAAGTATTTAAAGCCTTGACACAGAATTGCTTTTTTCTTTTTGGATTTATTTCATTACTCTCCTTTTCAAGCCTTGTTTACACCATCATATTTTATATCTTTGCATATCTGAAAAATTAATTTAGTTCTCCGGTTTAATTTAGTCTTCATGGTGTATGTGTTTATATAAAAACATGCTGTAAAGATATAGAGAGATATAGAAATTTATCAAAATAATGGTCATGCTTTGCAATCATCCTAGAATATTCCATATGAAATAATGTATGAATACAATTGCACTGGAATATATCATGTCCACATCAGAGCTCAGAAGTGCAGGAATGATTCTGACGTAACTCCTGATGTGTCCATACATTTATTCATTAGGAATTTTAGTCATTATTGTAAGGTGTGACTATTATATCTATATCACTCAGGCATTAACTATAAGTATTAGCACAAACACATATACACATATTTTGTGTCCATTTCCTTTTATTTTTATTGATGGTCTTATTCAAGGTTCATATATTTGAATATGAAATACATATATTAGCAATGTGTGTTAAAATAAAACAAAAAAAAACATAGGGTTTGATAAGGTTGTTAGCCCAGCAACCACAAGCAACCAAGACATTAATCTTCAACATGTTGGAATCTGCACACTGAACAGTCAATCTAGATACTATAACGTAAAGAACCGTTTATGGGAGTATTTACATCTAAAAAAGGAATCAGTTGGCAGGCCAAGTGTTTAACTTCCTAGAACCTAAAAGCATATTTTTCTTTATGACTGTGGCCATATGGAGGGCAGTGAATCTGCTGTTGTGCTTTGGATCATTTAAAGAGGGATGCTGTGTTTATTTTGAGGAGAATGTCATCAACAAATTACAAATTGTAACTCCGCGGTTCACAGCGCATTTGATTAAGCTGGGCCCATAACGACTGCTGAAGCGGAAAGCAGACTTAAACAATTCCATTATGAAAAATCGCACGAATAAAACCTTTGCAATTGCAGCTTTCCATAATCTGCATAACTGTCGGCCTCTTTAAACACAGTTGAGATTGCCTCACAATATCCTACCACCGGCACGGAAAAACCTAATACATCATGTGCTTATGAACCTCTACAGTGACATCTTAACAACCAATTTAATTGATGTCACCCCTTGGTAGACACCTTCAGTGCCGAATGTGAGGTACTTCCAAATTAAAGCTGTACATTCTCACACTACTACGAAACTGCAGGCTTGCACAATTCATCGCTTTCTTGTCATGATTTCAATACACCTGTTTGCTTTCAACCTTGTCTTACAAACATTTTCCTGCTTTTATTTATATAAACGGTGCATTTATTAAATTAGTGGTGCAGCACTCATTGATAGCAGCATGAGGACATATCTTCATATTTGTGCTGAGATTGGTATGTGGAGTAAATTATGATTAACAATAAGTGATGTACTTATCCGTTATCAAGGCCATACTAGCAGTGCTTTTCAACCCGTTTCTGGGAGTATTCCTGTGTACAGGTTTTGGTTCGAGCTGAGTCCCAAATTATATTTTTGAACCCTGCATTCAGCTAATAATTTGTATAATTAGATTTATTTAATTGATTTTTCAGTTTTTATAAAGATGTAGCTTATTTTAATTTGAAATTACTCTTTTTCTTTTGATGCTGAACAAACTAAAAGGGTGTAATGGAACAAATTATTAATACAATTATAATTCCAATTATGTCAGTTCGAGCAAAAAGCAGCAGACATGGGGTTTTAAAGATGTTCTGTAAGACACAGTGGGAACCCTGGCTCTGGAGGGCCGCAGTATCCTCCATTTTTTTATTTCAACTCTCAATTACCTAATTTAACAATTTTTTGTCTGAACTAGCTAAGCTTTTTTGTTTCCAGGTTATGAGCAGGCGGAGTTGTAAAAAGGTCTATAAACCCTACAGCCCCCCGTTACTACTCTTATTTATTTTTCTTTATATTTTATTTTAAAAATATTTATTAATGAGTTAATTTGTTAATTGATGGTGAACATTATTTGCTTTCTGTGCTACTTTCAACATTGTAATGTTACAAAATGTAGTGGTTTGAAATTGCTTGAAAACCCAACCAAGAGAGAATAACAAGAAGAATGTTTAGACATGTTTATTTAGAAGCAAGAGACTGTACCAATCAGTTTTATGGACAAGGACTTGAGTGCAGAGAGATGTCAACCAAGTGTATGCAAGTAAGAAATAATAAATCTGTAAGATTGAATTATTGATAAAGCCTTATTTTGAGTTGTTAGTTTCTCTTTCATTCTTTCTTTCTTTACTTTTTTAATCAAAGAAAGAAACACAATGTGATATCACTTCTCTAGAATTACTGATGGGTTATATAATACTATAATCCTAATCTAAGGTGATCTTGTAGTTTGAAATCAGTTTATTTATTATTGGCTGTACTGAGCAACACTTTATTTTAGCATTGTTTTTATATATGAAAATTGTGGAACTTGTATGTTTTTTCAGATTAACTCTGAATAGGGAATCCAATCCCAGGCGCTTTTTTCAATCCCAGGATTTCGGGATTGTTGCTTTTAAGATCCCGGGATTGAAAAGAGTTTCCCAGCTAAATTATTACATTGCTGCAATGTTGTGGCAATGTTGTGTATTAGCTGGGTCATTTTCAAATGTTGTAATAATTATAATGCAACCAATAGAATCAATGAAAACAACAAAACTAATAGCCTGTTGTTTTATTCAATATGTTAACGTTTTTTTTATGTATCACGTCATGGATCGCATTGAATGTTAAACAGATTGTTGTACTACTAAGTAGCATAGAGTCTCAGAGATGAGACGAACGTATTATTAGACAAACTAGTATAATGTAGGCTATATACTACACTAATATATATATATATATATATATATATATATATATATATATATATATAAAAGCCATTATATACTAGAATAAATTATGCTTTTTATGTAACAATCGAGAAAACATAGTTATGGCATGAATTTAAACAAATGCACATTTGCGCACAAAACAGCCACAAGCACTAGACTACTACTACTACTACTACTACTGTACAAAACACATGCGATTTTGGACTTGTGGCGGGGTAGCCAGGAATGGAGGCTCGGAGACAGACCACAGGTAAACAAAACAAGACTTTAATTACACAAACAAAATAAACTGGCATGATGGCCAAACAAAAAGATAAAAAAACCTCAAAGAATAATACACTGGATCGACCTGGTCTTCACTGTGTAAAAAGAAACTTAAAAAAAAAACACCAGTCCAAACAAAACAACACATAACACTGGGCAGGTTTCCTCCCACACCCAACTCTCCATCCCTCCTCCTTTAATGGGAGGCTGAGGCCTCCTTATATAGCAGGTGGCTGGGGTTGATTGACCTTAATTGATCAATCACCCCAACCAGCTGCAGTCCATGAGCTGGCAGGGAGGGACAATTAACCCCCTCCCTGCCATAGGACTCCACACTGGTTTGGTAGAGTTGACAGCAGAAAGTTAATGTTAATTGCAGGTACAGCCCCGTCCCCCTGCACTTCTGTGTTGATGCAATTCATCTCACGATGCTGCTGTTGCGGCGCTCACGCAGCTCATGAACTTTAGCTGCCCCTTTAAAGTTGAAGGCCGTGAGACCTCAGCAGTGCCTTCCTCTGCTGATCGGCTGAGCTCGGGCTGGAATCTGCCGGTGTTGCAGATTCACGTTTTGAACAGATGACGAGCCTCTGTATTAATTCTTGCACATTTTCTTTTATAAATAGCTTACAGCACAGAGTAGAACAATTACTGCACCATCACATTTTTCATTAGCCACAGTCCTGTGATCCTGGGTATTTCACATTTTCAGTCCCGAAAACGTGAAACGGGACTAGAAAATTTTCCGAGATCCCGGGATTCGAGATCCGGGGATCCCGGGATTGGATTCCCTAACTCTGAAACATAACATACTGTGTACATGTCCAGTCAAGACAGGTGTCTTATGAAGGCTAGAAATAAAATCACAAAGAAAGCAAAAAAGAATAACAGATTGCCCTGTATGATGCTTTAATATATGCATTGATAACAGAAATATAGACTGAACAGTTCTGACCTTTGGTAAAAAAAAAAAAAAAACTCATATAAGCCATGAAGGACAAATTGCTTAATTTCTGTAATTATGTAGATCATTTAATTTTATGAAGAAATTATATTGCATATGCATATTAAAAGCAATAAAATGGTTATGCTAGTAAATCTTTGTAACGTCAGCAGTCCTATGATAATGTAAAATTTGATTCTGTCCTTTGTTTAGTGATACACGCACAATTGCAGTAAAAAGCATTCACACCCTTAATTTCATATATAATGTATGTATGCGTCTATGTGTGTATGTATGTATGTATAAATTGTGGCAGGTTGGGGAGCCTGTCGCAAAACGGGCTTGTTTGTAGGCGGGGTCTGGTCTTGAAACACACAGTAGGGAGGCAGGCAGAGGGTAAAAAACAAGCTCGCTGTTGGTTTATTACTTCCCTCAATCGCAGGCACAGTGTCAAAACATACAAAACAAAACCTAGCTCTGTTAGAGCAATAACTAAACAAACGATCCCTAACTAACAAACAAACAGTAATAATAAGAACAGTAAACGCCTGCTCGGCAGAGCTGAACACCGGGTAGATAGCAGTACAAAAGGGATGAGGCAGGTTTGTAATCAAAGTCTGTTATCAAAGTTGGTTACCAGTGGGAGGTTGTCAGACAGTCTGGGGTTCAAGAGGGAGAATGGTCCAGGTCCAAAAAGGGTCTCAATCCAGTGAATCTGTCATCTGTCATCTTTCAACTTCTCCCTTCTCCCTTCTCGCCCTCCTGTGCACCATGCTACCCCCAGCCAAGAATACACACACTGGTCTGTTTCCTGCTTCCTTTTATAGTTGGGGGTGGGGCTATGGCACTGCTGCCTTCTGGGGTTTGGAGTCCTGGAGGAGATATTTTATAGTCTCCTCCACTGAAAGACCCGCCCTGACCCCAGCCTTGCCTCTCACACTGCCACAACATCCAGTCAGCACCTGTCTCCATTTTGTTTTCCACCGCCACCATTTTGTTTGCCTGCCTTTCTTCTTTGGCTTTGGATTTTTGTCCCATCTATAAAATTGCTTCAGGAAACAAAATGTTGAAAACACATATTTTTCAGCCGCATTATTTTTTTTTATAAATTGCTAAACTGAAATAATTACAGATACCACTTGATGTATTCACACATGTTAAATTGAGTACATTTAATCAAAATCCAACATACCTGGGACATTAGGTATATTTCACATGTTTTGTCACTGGCTCTTGTGCCATGTATAATTCATGTTTAAATGAATAATTAATTCAATACATTGTGGATTTGTAATCTGATTTACATGCAAACTATAGCAAACAAATATTCTATTTTAAACTAGCCATAGTTTAAAAATAAACCTATATATTGCATGCCTATATATCCTCATCCTATTGAAAAAAACAGAACTGCTTTATGTTATTGCACCAGTGTGCACTCTTTTTTCGAAATGTTAATTAAAGGGGTCTGATTTCAGCATTGTATGTTGGCTCAAAATAACACAGAACATTTCTGAAAGCTTTGTGTGTAAAAAGACACATTTTATTAAAAGAAAATGCACCTTTTTTAGTTGGGGAATGTGGCTCCATGGAGACATTGAATCTATGGGAAAATACAAATACATACATCTTATGAATTCCCTAGCTGAGTAAAAAGAAATCTCAGATTGCAGATTAGGCTGAATATTTAAATGTGTGTATGAATGGTTACCTACCAATTGCCTCTACTTAATTGCCTTAATCTTCTCATGGATGGCTCAGTGTCACCTCACTCAGCCTTTCCAACTCTGTAATTATGATTCTATCGATTCTATCTTTCTATCACTCCCATCACTGTATTAGTTGTTGGGGCACCATCATTAATGTGCGATCATCCGTCTCCACCCCTGACGATTGTGTGTCAGTTCTCGAATCTCTGTAACATCCTTTTATGGTGTCGCCCATCTCTTCTTCTATACCGTGCCTTGGATCATTTTAATCTTGGGCAGGCCAGATGATTTTGTAAAATGGCTGTAACAGATTTTCATGTGAACCAATGTGCTGGGTGATAATGTTGCATATCTTTTCATGAGCAACGTGGTCAAAAAAGGAGAGGTTCAGAATTTTAGGAATGTATCTTATCTCAACTGTCTATGTCTTCCATTCAAGTTAAGGGTCCACGTATCGCATGCATACATACAAATGGAAGTGACCTGGAGGTGCATGCAGCAGTTTCAGTTTGGACTCCTGGGAGATGTTCTTGTTCCTGCAGACTGGCTTTACCTTTGCCAATGCTGCTGTTTTATAATTTCTACCTTTGATTTCTACCTCAGTGATGGTTGCCACAAAATATTTAAACTATTTCACCACCACCAGTGTCTCTCGTCCATGGACAGTAATACTTTGGTTCACATTACATACATTTGTGAATTATCTCTCATATAACACCTACTGCCCCAACACATGTTTAGTTAGAAGTGATGTGAGAAGGGAGAACCATTTTTGTTGTTGTTAATATAATATTAATTAACGTGAGAAACATACAGCAAACAATAGTAACTCAAATGTGTTCTCTACAAAAACTAAAAGCTGAAAGATTAGCCAAATCATCACATTCTCTCCTATCCAATCTGTCATGGCATGCTCTCTCTTAGCAGGATACAATTGGGACAATTCCTTTTTATGTTAAGGCAGTGCAATCTTCTTTCTTGTAATTCTTTCAAATTGGCATACGCTGAAGGTTAAAATGAATTCTTATTTGGTGTATTTTAATGAATATTCAGACATTGTCATATAGTGAGCTGCAGGTACATGTGGAATATGTATTTTCATATCCAGGATTTTCTTATTTTAAACATTATAGATATAAAAACCCTGTTGCATAATGACGTATTATATATTTCTTCATGCTCTGTTATAAAATTGTAAAGCAAAAAAAAAAAAGAAAAACAATGGGAAGCTTTGATTGATACATCATTAAAAGTTAGCATATATAATATGTAAGTTATGCAAATATCAATATAGCTACCTAAAGTGTATTTCAGAGAGTCATATTTTTTACCAACAGAAATTATTATCTTGGAATAAGAATTTATATATGGCGCAGGCCCTCACAAGACATGAATTAGGAGCTAGTCCCTTCTAAAGGTCAACCCATTTTATAGGTGTTGCATTATCTGATTTTAGGCTGCACCTTTAAATGAAAATGTTCTGTAAAAAGGCACGCTTGGTGCTGAAGTTAGAGTCAGGTCAGGAAAGGACAGGCAAGGACAAAGAAATTATACTGGGGAAAAAATAATAAAATACTGACTTTCCTTTTTATTGTTCATTTTGCAGCCCTGATGCCAGCAGATTGCTCACTCCCCACACACACACACATCAAAGCCCCTAGGGTAGTTTTCTGAGCAAGGCCCTGCTGTTTCCAAGCATCCCTGTAGTCAGTTCGCCCTAAAGCGACCGACACTTCACACAGCTCCACTCATAGTACATATATTTTATTGTATTTTTCTCCATTTTATGTTTCTTTCTTACCTCTTGTTCCAAAAATTGTGGTTTGATTTTCTTTCTTTTTCGTTCGAGAGAATCCCCCTTAAAGGGTACAAACATAAGACTTGTAAGAATTGTTTTGGAAAGTGAAAGATATTGGTTTTAACCAGTGCTGGACTTTCAAAGTTTTACATTTATTTTACTTAATGTCTTATAACACAGTCCTGCTGTTCCTATAGCGAGTACCATACTAACAAGTAACCTGCATTGCCTTTGTCAGTCTGGAGGAGTTGAAAGGTAATCACCCACATCAATGTAAAAAATGCATTGCAAAGTATACCTTAAATCAGACCAGGATAATTAATTTTTGAGATTCAGTATTTGATGACTTAGTCTGTTTGTTGCCTGTGCATTACATAGTATAAATAAAATAAAAAGCATACTAACATAGCTAAGTGAATGGCTTTGGACAATGACTAATGTAATCCAATCAACAGTTAACACTGTAGAGCCCAGGTCAAATGTTATTGTAATTTCAAATTACATAAAGAAACATACCCAGAGGCACATCTTAATATACTACATACATTATTTTGTTTAGAAGCAGAACAACCCTACTGAAAATGAATAATTTATTCCTTCATGATGTCGTAAAAAAAAATCCTCGGACTTGCAATGCTATAGTATGAAACGTACAACAGCAAAATGTTCTCGCCGTGTACAAAGAAAGCATTTCTTAGAAATCACAGTAGATGGAAGTAGTAGGGTTCATAGAATTCGTACAAAAGAACGCGGGACACCATAATAACTGTGACCTGTAAAATCTACCATAAATATTGACATGAAGAGAAAAATTATCAGATCAGAGTAGCACTTGTATTAAGGGATGCAAATACACACACACACACACACACACACACACACACACACACACACATATATAGTGGAAAAGTGCGTTGCCAGGTGGTGGATGGGTGGTATTATAGGCAACTAACATTTGAAAATGGCCACTACAAGAAAACTACATTTCCCAGAAAGCCCTGGGCTTTTGTTTTCAGGAGGGCAGCAGGCTTGCCTGTCAGGAACAGACAGCTAATGCCACGGCTAAATAAGATGCTCTCTGTGCCTGAAAAAGGGTGTGGTACTAGAGAAATATTCTGTGTGTATTTGTTGACAAAAGAGAGTTTAAAGAAACTGGTGAAGATATTTTCTGCATGACCGCCTGCTTTGGCTGACTTCTGGTGCTTTGTATATTGTTTGGAGGAGAGGGAGCCAATTTGTCACTATATATATATACACTCACCTAAAGGATTATTAGGAACACCATACTAATACTGTGTTTGACCCCCTTTCGCCTTCAGAACTGCCTTAATTCTACGTGGCATTGATTCAACAAGGTGCTGAAAGCATTCTTTAGAAATGTTGGCCCATATTGATAGGATAGCATCTTGCAGTTGATGGAGATTTGTGGGATGCACATCCAGGGCACGAAGCTCCCGTTCCACCACATCCCAAAGATGCTCTATTGGGTTGAGATCTGGTGACTGTGGGGGCCAGTTTAGTACAGTGAACTCATTGTCATGTTCAAGAAACCAATTTGAAATGATTGGACCTTTGTGACAAGGTGCATTATCCTGCTGGAAGTAGCCATCAGAGGATGGGTACATGGTGGTCATAAAGGGATGGACATGGTCAGAAACAATGCTCAGGTAGGCCGTGGCATTTAAACAATGCCCAATTGGCACTAAGGGGCCTAAAGTGTGCCAAGAAAACATCCCCCACACCATTACACCACCACCACCAGCCTGCACAGTGGTAACAAGGCATGATGGATCCATGTTCTCATTCTGTTTACGCCAAATTCTGACTCTACCATCTGAATGTCTCAACAGAAATCGAGACTCATCAGACCAGGCAACAATTTTCCAGTCTTCAACTGTCCAATTTTGGTGAGCTTGTGCAAATTGTAGCCTCTTTTTCCTATTTGTAGTGGAGATGAGTGGTACCCGGTGGGGTCTTCTGCTGTTGTAGCCCATCCGCCTCAAGGTTGTACGTGTTGTGGCTTCACAAATGCTTTGCTGCATACCTCGGTTGTAACGAGTGGTTATTTCAGTCAAAGTTGCTCTTCTATCAGCTTGAATCAGTCGGCCCATTCTCCTCTGACCTCTAGCATCAACAAGGCATTTTCGCCCACAGGACTGCCGCATACTGGATGTTTTTCCCTTTTCACACCATTCTTTGTAAACCCTAGAAATGGTTGTGCGTGAAAATCCCAGTAACTGAGCAGATTGTGAAATACTCAGTCTGGCACCAACAACCATGCCACGCTCAAAATTGCTTAAATCACCTTTCTTTCCCATTCAGACATTCAGTCTGGAGTTCAGGAGATTGTCTTGACCAGGACCACACCCCTAAATGCATTGAAGCAACTGCCATGTGATTGGTTGGTTAGATAATTGCATTAATGAGAAATTGAACAGGTGTTCCTAATAATCCTTTAGGTGAGTGTATATATATATATATATATATATATATATATATATATATATATATATATATATATTTAACACATAGTCCTTTATTCTAAATGGCTCTTGAATTATGTTTTATTTCAAGAATTTGAAAATGTAATAATGCATCTGGAATCTCATCACAATGTCAAAATGCAGTTGATGCCATTCCGATGATTTAACTATTTGGCAATGTGCATCCAAAATGATACATACAAATTTTGAATTTCGATACATGGTCTTGGATAAAGGGATAGTGGACATACTACTATATCTTCCAGCATCAGAGTAACATTAACCAGAGACACATAGTTAAAAATAACAACTGAAATGATAATTAATTTCAGTAGCATCGCTTACTGGACTGGCACACTTTGTCAGATGCCATTGAAGGGGAATCATTTTAATTTAGTGACAGCGAATGTGTCATTTGAATATGAATTTGAGTGACACAGGATTCACATTACGCTTTTCACTGAAGAAAGCATCAAAGCATTGCTCTGAGAAGTTCAATTTGAATTCCTCATTCGAGTGGCTTACCAAGTCTTGAACAGAATGTCAGTGTGTGAGAAAGGTGTCCATTGTCCTCCGACACAAAAACGCATCTCACCTGCTTACAGTGCACAGAAGAATCATCTTCTGCATAATTTGCAGCAGAATGTGAGCAAAGAGCATGGAATCAAGAATTAACTTACTTGAAATAGGATTTGTGTTTCTCAAATGTAGTTTTTAGAAGGAGCCACTATATATTATGGTATTAAATACTCCAGTTAAACTTTTTTCTCCTTTCTAGTTGTGGAGAAAACACACATTTTTCAAGGCTGACCAATTTCCATTTCAGAATGTCATTAGAAATGTAAATTATAAGGATAAAACTGAATGTGCGTGATCAGCACTTTCAAAGTGAAAAGTTGATTATGATGTAGAAGGGACTGTCGAATCTATGTCCCAATTAATTGTACTTTATTATGGATCCTTAGACTAGTGGGTTTACCCTTTTAAATTATTCCCCAGCTTTTCTTGCATTTTATTCTTTAATTCAGCTACTGTATGCATTGTAAAGCAAAGGTTTAAAATCTGAATTACATTCAGAAAATCAGTATTAAAGTCTTGTTGGGATTTCTGGAATGTGGAAACCCAGCAGCCTACAGCCCTTCAAACACAGTTGTTTTACACTGTTAACATATTCTCGCCAAGAGAAAAGGAGGAAACGGTAATGAAGCTTTTTGTTGTGAGATGTAATACCCAGGTAGTTTATATGGACAAAAGAGAATGGAACAAGATATCATCCAAGTGAAACACCAAAAGATTCCATTTCTGGTTGAGAGAACATGTATTTTAGTGGTGAAAAAAAGGCTAATTTTAGATTCATATACAGTTAGGCTCTGTACGCCACCACAATGGAATTACACCCATTTTTCTATGTGGTCCCCCCAATTTTAGGGGCTCAAAAGTAATTGGACAAACTAACATAATCATGAATTCAACTGTGAATTTCAATACTTGGTTGCAAATCCTTTGCAGTCAATGTTTGCCTGAAGTCTGGAACCCATAGACATCACCAGATGCTGGGTTTCTTCCCTGGTGATGCTCTGCCAGGCCTGCACTGCAACTGTCTTTAGTTCCTGCTTGTTCTTGGGGCGTTTGCCTTCAGTTTTGCCTTAGAAATCAAAACAAACCAATCAGAGATATAGCAAAAACATTAGGTGTGGCCAAATCAACTATTTGGTACATTCTTAAAAATAAAGAGCGCACTGGTGAGCTCAGGGACACCAAAAGGCCTGGAAGACCATGGAAAACAACTGTGGTGGATGACAGAAGAGTTGTAGATGCCTTTTACTTAACTTTGTTTTGCACTTATGTTGTAAGTCACCCTGGATAAGGGCGTCTGCCAAGAAATAAAAATAATAATAATAATAATAATAATAATAATAATAATAATAATAATAATAATAATAGTGATCAAGAACACCCTCCAGGAGGTAGGCGTATCTGTGTCAAAGTCAACAATCAAGAGAAGACTTCACCAGAGTAACTACAGAGGGTTTACTACAAGTTGTAAACAGGAAATAGGAAGACCAGATTAGAGTTTGCCAAAAAAACATCTGAAGAACCCTGTACAGTTCTGGAACAACATCCTATGGACAGATGAGACAAAGATCAACTTGTACCGGAATGATGGGAAGAGAAGAGTATGGAGAAGAGAAGGAACTGCTCATGATTCGAAACATACCACTTCATCCGTGAAGCATGTTATGGCATGGGCATGTATGGCTGTCAAGGGAACTGGCTCCCTTGTATTTATTGATGATGTGACTACTGACAAAAGCAGCAGGATGAATTCTGAAGTGTTTAGGGCTATATTATCTGCTCAGATTCAGCCAAATACTTCTCATTGGATGGCGCTTCACAGTGCAGATGGACAATGACCTGAAGCATACTGTGAAAGCAACCCAAGACTTTTAAGGCGAAGAAGTGGAATATTCTGCAATGGCCAAGTCAATCACCTGACCTGAATCCAATTGAGCAGCATTTCACTTGCTGAAGGCAAAACTGAAAGCAAAACGCCCCAAGAACAAGCAGGAACTAAAGACAGCTGCAGTGCAGGCCTGGCAGAGCATCACCAGGGAAGAAACCCGGCATCTGGTGATGTCTGTGGGTTCCAGACTTCAGGCATTCATTGACTGCAAAGGATTTGCAACCAATGAATGAAACTCACAATTGAATTCATGATTATGTTAGTTTTTCCAATTACTTTTGAGCCCCTAAAATTGAGAGGACCTCATATAAAAATGGGTGTAATTCCTACACTGTTCACCCAATTTGGATGTAACTACCCTCAAATTAAAGATGAAAGTCTACACTTAAAGCACATCTTGATTGTTTACTTTCACATGCATTGTGGTGGCATACAGAGCCAAAATGATGACAATTGTGTCACTGTCCAAATATTTATAGACCTAACTGTATCTCAAACAATTTGAGAGAAATAATATCCACTTGACGGAACAGTTTTGATTAATAGAATAAATGTATACTACACTATACATCTATATACTGGACATACTAGAGGCACACTGCAGTATATATGTGTTTGTACAACCATGTGTCTGTGCTGAAATGCATAGGGTAATTTGCATAAGGTAATTTGCATTTGGGCTGATCAAATGTTTGACTCGATATGAGCCAGAGTCTCTGGTGAAGCATTTAGTTTAGCGTAAGGTCCCAAATGTGCAGACACCTTGCTTCAGACAGCAGAAATACTGACACATTCAGACTCTCTATACCTGTGCCCTAAAATTGAATATGCATAGTCATTAATAATTTAGGAATGTTCGTCTGCAAACTCCCAAACTAAAACATCAATTTCTCTTTCGGTGGTAACAATGCAAGGTCAGCGATTTAACTCATGGGGAAAAATAACAAAAACAAATCCTCTTGGTGAAGTTGTACCATCTTGTCTGTCCCGGTGGTTAGGGTTTTAGAAAAATAAAATGCATAGTGCCAAATAACCAACCTTGCATATCAACACCAGTTGGGCTTGTAGTTTAATAAACTAATTAGGATTCTGAAATGGAAGCACCTGCTCCTGTTTAGATCCTCATCAAGTAATTCATTTGAGGGTATAATGATCTCTAAGGTGAACTAAGGGCTACCCAGCAAAAAGTATGAAAAGCATATGGCAATTCATTCTGGGTTATGTATAGCAATTAAATCCACTGGGAAGTAGAGTGGTGTGGAACTCAAATCAGTTTTAATTAATTGTTATTAGACTGACGAGATTCAAAATCCAAACATTTGGCAACTAGTAACTTCTTTGCTACGGTGTCATACAGTCCGTCGGTGTGGTATTGTCGGCAAGTTCGGCAAGTTTTAACATATTTATATTGGCAGACTTGTTGCATGGAAACCACACTAATCTGTACAGAAGCATCTGTTCAGCAGAAAGGCAGACACCCCTAAGCAAAGGAAAGGCAAAAATGCGAGAAGGACAAACGGTTTCTCAGATGTTGTTTTGTTTTGTATATTGTTGTGTTGGTATTGTGGAGCAGGGGTGCTCTTCCTTTGAGGCTCTTTGTTAATGTTCAATTCCAGAGAAAGAACTTAATTAGCTGAAATGTATAAGAAAGCATAATGAATGCTGGTGGCTCAGTAAGTTCCAAATAGTATGAAATAAACTGTTACATTGCAAAATACAAGTATATTAATTACAACGTCAGTTAGCTGCAGGCACACATTTGTTGCCTTGCTAATTAATGTACAGTCTAATTCCATGCTTTTCTGCACATTCCCATGAATACTATTACTTAGCATTATCAAAGACTAATATTGCCATTACAAAGGTGCCCTTTTAACTACAGAGTTAGTGATTTTAAAGTAACGTATCTGAAATAATATTCTAGTTTTAAAGGCATCCGAAAGACAACATCGATCAAATAGCATTCCCTCTTGTGGTTTCTTTGTTCTTACTGCCTTGACATTTGCCAGAAAAAAAACTCTAAAATATTCTTTAATACATTTTCCAGTGTCCCTAGGAATATTAGCAGAAATAAAGCTAATTTATGGATAGCATTGGGAGGCATGCCTAATAAATCAATAAAGACACTTCTAGGGAAATTAAATCATGCAGCTTGGTACATAGATACCATTTTTCATATTCTAGGTACCGCAAACAAATATTTTACAATGTCTTAATCAGAAGTAGTGCATGTGTATGAATGGGAATGTGCCTGATCTATGCAGTGGTGCAAAATCAAAGGTGCCATAATCATAGTAGCATGATAAGTATATTGTTATTGGCAATTAACTAACTGGATCGAACACACTCAGGGAAACCCACACCTGATGCAACCAATACGTTAGGTTCTCACTGGAGAGAAATGTCAGACTGTGAATGAGAATTGATTGACAACTGTCTTATTAGTCTGAAGTGCAATTGAAGGGACCATGCACTAACCAGACAGCCAGGAACAACCCAAGGGAATGTTAAAGCAGAGACAGAACAGACTGGAAAACATCTGCTTCAATCAGCCCTGCCTGACCCAGGTTCACTACCAGAGCAAATGCACTGAACCACATTGTTGGGTCACAAACTTGTGCCAATTTGCCACCCTGTGTAACAAATGTGCAAAACGACTAGCATGCTGGTCTTCTCCCATCTCTAGCTACACTGTATATTTTGACACCTTCCAGGTCATTGTTTAATTGTGAATTAGTTTAATAAAGGAGACATACACATATAGTAAATGGGCACCATCATTCAATTAAAAATCAATAACTTAAAATATGTGTCCAGTAAAAATAGATCTCAGTTGTCCAGTAAGTACAGTAACTGATTGACACAAGGTGGGAGTGGTATTGATCATAAAAAGAGAATACATTCATGATTTAACCTACATGCCCATTCTCTACCTACATTTTTATTTAAAGATGAAAAACCACAAATGTGTTTCAGCCTGAACAGACCTCCAGCAGGGATGCACAAATAAAAAAATGAATAAAAAGAATTTGAGCTTTAAAAGTCCGCTTTACAATCCAATGTGAGAAGCCCTGCAGAGAAATTACAAAACATAGCCCAGTTTTGTGATTGTTCCAAGATTCAATATTGTGATATGCCATAACATAGAGTTAAGTTAGGGAACAAGACTTATATTGTCAATGTGTCCTTGTCCTCGCCAATGGAGGGATTAAGCAGGGGGATCAAGGAATGTGCGCGTGCATGAATCAAAGTATTGTGCAAATACCAAAGTGCTGCGAGGATTTCAAATGAGCAGCCATGCCACTTTCTCATCGCTGGGTAATACTTATCTTCACTTTGCATTTCATGGAAGCTGTAGCAGTATAAATGTCACCGGGGCAGCTCATTAAAACTGTAGACAACCATTTCAAAAGCAAAACACACAAAGACTGAGGTAGAAAACAACAACAACAACAACAACAACAACAACGAAAAGAAATAGAAACCCTTTTTTTTGGTGTAACCTTGCTGACCAATATGCATACTGACACTCTGACATAGTGCTGGAAAGCTGTGTCTTCTTTTCTCCTATAATGCAGCTGACGTTTTATATTCAGATTTACTAATGCCAATAAGGAATCTATATGAAGAATCAATGTGAATTATAAATGAGGCATTCTGTTTTTTCATGAATGTCTCTGCGTTTATAGTTGTAACGAGGCACCTTGCCTACACAGAGTCCCCATACACTTTTTTGGGGTGTGGCATAGTGTGGTGTGGTGTGGTGTTGTACTCCTTGTTTACACTGTTTATACACAGTTCTTTATTCTTGTCAGATACCAGCCAGAGTACTATAATATCTTTGTAGTTTCTTGTATACCCAAGGAGCGTTGATACACATATAACCAAGTTTGCTATTGCATATACTTTTAATGCCTTTGGATTGTACAATAAATCTATATGTGAATTCAGACCCCCTTAAATGACACATTCATATAGTTTTTCAAATCTAACTTGTCCACTACCTCACTCTGTGTCTTGTGCATTATCTATTGTGGTTTCTTCTTAGATTAGTTTTCCGTATTCCATATAGCAAAAATAGACCCTTTCACAGTTAACCGAGAGACAGCTGTATCCTGAACACTGACATATTTTTCTACACCTCATTTTTTCACAATAAGCCTTGAGGACATATTTTTGGAAGCACCATTTCGATGAATAATTTGACTAAAGCAAATGTAAATTTAAGCAGCAATCGAGAATAATCCCCAAGAAAAATCTATTGTGCAGACAGACACAAGTAAAGCAAGCAAACAAACAAACCGGGGGGGGGGGGTAGGGGGGGGAGGATAAAAGACAGTTGTTATAAATGACCTCCTTAACCAAAATGTGATATGTGATTATTTGCCCAAAATCTTTTTCATTCCTGAGAGCTGTTCTCTTGAAGAATAGCTCTTAACTGGCCTAGCACAGGCGAATCATAGTTATTTCTGTGCACAGTTGTTTACATTGTTTTGGACCAAGGTGTTGTTGTGAATGTGAGTCACTTTAAACTAGTAACTGAGTATAATGATTTTGTTTTGTCTCCAGCCAGGATGTTATATGTTAACTAGCTCTGTGACAGAATTGACCAGTTTGCTGTACTGCGTAGATAGAGGAGAGGTATAATGTGAAAGGTCCTGAGGCTTATTTATAAATACACTTGACAGTAATAATAATAATATCAGTTGAATTACAATTTTTGAAAAATGACCTCTTCTAATTTGAAAACAGCAAAATATGATTTAAGGATTTATTTTATGAAGACTATTGATGTTTAGACACCTGGTTAAAGCAAATAAAAGGTTAATTTGTTATAGCTTATATCTTGCAGATTGAATACAACGTTCTTAGTGAATCACACTGGAGCAAGTGATGTGTGTCTGAGTTGGATAGAAATGACATATTGGAAAATGGTCCCTTGTTTCCAATTATCTTCTTTGCTATAACATATTTCAAGAGGTTTCTGTGGTAAATGCGTACAAAAAAAAAAAAATGAGGGGGTGGGGGGTGGTGGATAAAAAATAAATAAAGTCAGACCCACACCATGTTCAGTCAGTTATGAAAAGTGCAGTACGTTGTGTGAAGTGTTATGCAGGGCTGAAGTAAGCTGCATTGTGTGTTGCTGTTAAGTTGTGCTTTTTGCACAGTGTTACAATTTCACAGCTTCCAAAGCTGATGATCACATATGTGTTATGATCAGAGTGTTTGGACACAGATCCACAAAGAGACCCTATTTATTTCAATACTCGGCATACCATGTGTGAAGCAATGATGGTGAAATGCAATTTGCAGTAATAGTGTAATTAGTTTCCCTCTTTTCTGCTGAGCACACTGCATTTTTTTTATTATTGTCCTTTTTTAAACATATATCCCATCAGAATGCTTCTGCCCCAAGGGCACATTAACTCCTGCTGAGAAGTGATGGAAATAAGAAAGTGCTGCCATCCCAGCTGCTGTCAAGTTAGTGATACATAAGCAAACTGAGCAGAGATAGGCAGAAAGACTAATGCAAGTCCATCCACTTAGATGTCCCCTGGATGGTAATAGTAAGAGAAGTGAACAAGACTTTGAACTAATTACTTAAGACAGTGATTTTTAAGCCTCGTCTCCATGGCCACATGCAGACACCAGAGTGAATGTTTTGGCCTCATTTGTCTAGTACAAAGTAGTGTATTTGCAGCCGACAAAGAGTTCCATCGGATATTTCTGCCACTGTGTCTACTTGCACAATTTGCCTACCACGTCCCAAACCAGGATGTGCCTCTTTTCAAATGTTCTTTTCAAAGTCAGGATTGTACAAAATGTGGGATTGGAGGTGTGAAGGTTTCATAGCTTTCTTTGATCAATCCCTGCAAAAGACTTTGACAAATTAGTAAATGTTATCAGTCAATTCAAATTATATGCTTGGTCTCAGAAATGCATTTTTGTTTGTAATATATAATAAATAAGCATCTAAAAAATGTCATTGCATTTCCTATAATGTGTCATAGCCACAATACAGATAGCGCTCATTACAGACACAAACAAAACATACTCCCCCATGCCTCAAGAAAACAGGTGACAATTGGTTGTCAGGAGAGGAAAGGGTGATCATGTCTAGAGCAGACAGAGGTTATCAGATTAACTGGATTTTTCACTGTATCTTGCTGTGCTAAAATCACGTTTACATATTTGCCTTTGGTTTCAGGCAGAAGGTGTCACCTCATACAGGAAAGCCATAAAGGAGGCCAAATGATTGTTAGAGTATATTCATATCCCCCAGCAATTGTCTGCCACTTTTAATCAAGTCTTATATAGTGTTTTATCATCCATGCACTTCCGATTTTTTCCCCCAACACGTGCTGTTTGCACTGTATTTGCATTTCAAAATGAACCTGCCTTGAAAGTTATTGACTATTACAAGGGCAAACATGTTAGCCGTGATTTTGTATTTTTTTTTTTTTTTTTTACTTGCTAAACTGACAAGACGTCTTTTTAAATATTTATGCTACAGATACAGCCTATTATAAGCCTGACAACTGAACCATGTATGAAAGAAAACAAACTAGAACTTGGAGAGTAAGAGAGAAACCTCATGCTTGTGTTTATTCCTACTACTGAGACAGCATTGGAAATGGTTGAAATTATATAAACAAGGATTTTCCTTAATGCAGAAATTAATGTAATTCTTAGTGAAGTTTACTTAAACTCAGAGCATCTTCAAGAGGATGACCATATGGATTCATAATAATCCCAAGTACATTGAGACAGGATGTTAAAACCGAAAGAAATGGACATATACATTATTACACCTCGGCCAAGATGAATGTTGATGCCTGATTACAGTACGGGATAAACTAGTCACTCCGATCAGCTGCATCACTGTTCCAACTACTAATCAACTGTTCACTCAGTCTGTTGTAATAAGAAATCGCAATTTCACATTTCTAATAACTAGCAAAAGATAAATTACAACTTTGACATATCTGTGACTGCAGAGAAAGCATTGCTAATAATATGCAATCTTTAGTTGATTGAATTTTATGTTTTCGATTCTGAATGTGATGTTATCTTTTGAAAATTCAGATATTCGGTTCTTCCAATCACATCGGAGACACTGATCAGCTGTTCAATCAATCTTATCAGTGGCAGAAAATGTAAAATGAGTTATTACAGTGCAGGATTTATCTTGACAGAAAAGTACAATCATTTATGTGTTAATTTTAATTTGGTTTCATGAAAAACTGAAAACCCGTTAATTCCGTTAAACAATTTAACTCTTTTATTATTTCAATGAAAAGTAGTAGAAGACATGTTAGCATGAGTCATGAAAATGTTAGACTTTGTTTTTATTACTTATTACTTAGTTTTATTCATAATATGGTTTCATTGGAACTATCTCTTCCTGACAATGGGATTCCTTTTTCTGCAATTTTGAAAATAAGTCTAAAATGAGTATGAGAACTTATTTCCCTTTCTAATTAATTATCATATTTATTAGTCATTTAGCAGACACTTATTCAGAATGACTTACACAGATGAGGGAATGAAATATGCATCCATGGCTTTTGCTATATAGTCAATTACAGAGCAGCCTTGGTTGTACATCTCATCAGAAGGACTGAGCACAATGAGATTAAATAAATTCCTTAGTTTTAAGCACAGAGTGGCTCTTACTGGGCACCAACTGATATCAAGACCTTTAAATAGTGTGCCAATTGTAATAAAGCATTGCCATAATCGATTCCTTCAGTTCTTCTCATGAGAGTACCCTCATATGTCTGCACTGATGAATGTATTAAATGTATTAAAATGACACCATGTAATTTCCCCATGCAAATCAATATCTTACTTACTGGTGAACTGTATATATGTGTAGGTAGCCTTTACAAGATCATCCAAAACATATGATCAGAAATATACCCTATGGTCAATTCATACGTCTTAAAAGAATATGTGGCAATGAGTCTGATTATGAATGTAAAGCTATAGATCAACAAAATCGGTTTCAGTTAAGGGGTTACAAAAGTCATACAATAAAAACAGCTTTTAATAGAGTGAAGCTTTTAAAACGAGAAACCCTTTTGGAAGTGTCAAGAACTACAGTGTCAAGGGAACAAGGTATTACTGTAAGTGAACATAATTATTTGTCTAATACTATTAAACATATAATTATAAAACATTGGAAGATGCTGGAATGTGATCCTCAACTAAAATCCTTTTCTACCTCTACTCCTAGATTTTACTTGAAGCGTGGCAGCAATGTAAAGGATAGAGTTGTTTCCTCGATGTATAGGTCACCTATGCAGAGCGGGAACTGGTTAAAAGATTAACTGAAAGGGAATTATCCTTGTGGCAGATGTACTCATTGTTCTAATACATACACCACTAAATATTTTACACATCCACATTCAGGACATGAATAGTCAATTCAGGATTTTATCAATTGAAACTCTACTCATGTAATTTATATGCTCAAATGTCCTTGTGGGCTAGCATATATAGGACAAACTAAGAGAAATTTAAAAATACGCATATCAGAACATAAAGCTGCTATTCGCAATAGCAATATGGACTATGCTATAGCCAGACATTATACAAAAAATGAATCATGGATCAGCATCTAGTTTGAAATTTGTGGCAATTGAAAAAATAGCAAGGGGAGGGAATATAATTAAACGTTTGTTAAACAGAGAAGCGTTTTGGATTTTCACTTTAAAAAAAATGGAACCATATGGGTTAAATGAAACTCTGGATCTTAGTTCTTTTTTGTGAATTATCTGTCAATTGGCTTTGGAATGTGATACGTTTTTTAGGGAAATTAATTGTTTAGATTTGATTCTTTCATGGGGAGTAGGGTGAGTGATCATACTTATATGAAAATAAAGTGTTATTATTGTTGGGATATAATTAATATTAATTATTTGATCATCTTTCTAAAATTGGGATCAGTATATCAAAAGTATACAGTCTGTGCCCTAATTGCAATGGACATTGGAATTTGATGTAACTTATTGATAAGATTGGGTATGGTAGTGGTTTATAAGAATTGTATGTTTAATATATTGTGATATGGCCAATGAATATATGATAATTGTTTTGCATTTGTTAGTAACAAAAATATCTTGATCATTTGTTGGAATGTAATTATTGGGAGAGGGTGGGTCTGATTTCTTAATTGATTTCTTAATTGACCTTTTAATTGTGACTTTTTAATTGTCATTTAAAAGACACCTGCTAGGTAATTGTAAAGGCTACCTGATGAAGACACAGCAGTGTCGAAACGCGTTGTGAGTGTGAGTTATTCAATAAAATGAAACTGTAACAATATAAAAGTCTGGTCTAAATAACTAATAAGTGAGAGTGCGGCTACAAAATCTAATTTTCTTTATATATTTTTACCTTATTTGGGCCAGCACTGTGAAGACACTGTAGTGCACGGATGTTCTTAAGTTACATTTATATATATATATGACACGGAGAACAGAAGCTTTTGAATGGAACAAGTGGAAACATTTTGGGGTGGTATAATATGAACAAAGTATGTATTTAAACTCTTTACCTTGTATGAATGTGCACATTTTTGCACTTAACATATTAGGACATTAACTACTCACACAGGGCCAGCTGCTGGGCCATTAGACTCCAGTCCTGGTTCAAAATTGGAAATGACAGGCTGTGTTGTTCAATACCCGTAAATAAAATTAAATGCACAAATACAATCAACCAAAGATATAGCACTCAAAACTGGACCAAAATTCTTGTTCACTCAGGACATCCCATTGGTTCCTTATTTAACAACTAATGAGAATTACCAAAAAACAAGAGCAGTTGCCATTCAGACAGATGAATCCTCATGGCTCTGCTTGCACTCTATTAAATGGCGGCACTAAAAATGGTTTCCAGTTATAAAACAATCAAGCGCATTTTTCAAGAGGTTTTCTAAAACCATTGTACTCAATTGCATTTTATTTATGTAGTGACTCTAAAGGGATATGATCTGCTCAGTGGAGCCCCTTAAGAATGAAGTATCATGCAGACCCCATTCTATCCTGAATGCCAAATACATTCCACTTTTTAGCATTAGTGCACATTTCTCTCGATACACTGGTGAATTAGATGAGTGATTATTTAATTTCTCTAAGTTGTCAGCCCTAGAACATGGACAAGTACTATGATGTTTTTGCATGGTATGATAATACTTAAATCCAACAATACTATTTTTTTAATCCACTTTCCTAAACCTACACACACATACATTATTTTAATGATTTATATATTGTGTGGTGCTATCACTAATTATTAATGTAAAAAGTTAGTTTTATACAACGTCATAAGCATTCACACTATACATTCAATAATACTTGCCAACATGACTGCATACTATTATATACATTTATATTTATATTATATAAATCTCCTGTGTTTGAATTAAACTTGTTGTAATCAACTGCTTGAATCTACCACTTCACTTATTTTGTTACATACATGTTATTGTAATACCTTAAATAGTCTTTGAAAATGTAAGCAGTTGTAAAAGATGTAACACCGGCAAGTTAGTGTCTGTTTTAAATTCTGTCCATAAAATGTTAAATGATTAGCTTATAGTGCTTTGACTATGATCTGCACAGCCCAAGTGGTCTAAGCATGCTGGGATATTTATTTGACTGTACATTAAGGTACCCCCCCACCCACCCCAATCCTGTAATAATTGGAAACTGATCGCCATCACGTGCATTGATCCGGCTAATTTCAGCTTCATTGACAAAATTAGGGTTGAAACTCGGGCAAGGAAAACCCACAAGTTCTTGCCAGCTGCTGTGCTACTCACTTGTTTATGAATTCTCCAAGGTTTAAAGGTTAAGACATGTCATCAGATTATCCATTGATTTCAATTAGTGCAGCCTGCCACTAAACAACCTTTGTCAGTTTTTAGATCACGGCTAAGTATTGATCTTCAGCTTGTTCCTATTTGGCTCTATTACATTTGATTGCCACTGGGGCACTGTTGATTCTGGGATCTGAATACCATCTTTTCTTTATTTTTTTTTACACAATTTTCTGAAATGAACCTTAGGAATACAGCTCGAAACTTTGGTTGCTAATAAGGTTACACTCTCATGCTTTGATAACTGTTTATAAAGGTCAAATGTTCTAAAAAAAATTAAACAGTTAACACTTTTTCACTTCATTACAATCAACAAGATGGAGTTATCATTCAGCCCCAGAGAGACTATTTACAGAGACCTTTTAAATGTATCCCTAACTTAAAACTTTAAAAGGTATAATGAGTCTAGTTATAGCATATATTAGGTTAATTAATGATAAAACTGATTGAATAGGAGAGGATGAGACTACATGGGGACTTGATTCAAGTCTACACATAACCAAATAACATAATCATTCAAGCCAAAATTGTTCCCAAAAGGGGGTTTGGGATAAGGTGTATTGAAGCTGTACCAAGGGAGGACTACCGGGAGAAACACTTGCCACAAATACACAATGGAACAGTGTGAGCACCACATCCACAGAGCGGATATCAAACAGTTAAAGAAGGCCCAAAAGCTGAAAATGTTCAGTTTTTAACAAAAAATTGACAACTTGCCCTACAAACCAATCCCAAATACCTGGGAATGGGGTTGCAACTCCAAAGCCAGAGACAGACCAAAGTTCCACTGCCATGTTCATTACACCTGGGAGCTGAGGCCTGGCCCAGACCAGTCAATGCATTGTTGGGGACTGCCGCTTCCCCAGATCATTGATATAGGCCACTACAGAGGTGCTGACTGCACAAACAAGCACTTGCCTGCCCCACATGGTTGGCAGGAAGTGATGGAGATGGACCACACACAGTTCTATTGCATTGATGTGGAGAGACCTGTAGGGCTCCATCTACACCCCACGAGACCCATGCCATTCCAGAATGCTCCTCAGCCATTGTTGGAGGAATCTGTGGCCACCACAATGGAAGATGGAACCTAGGTCCACTTTTAGGGATAGGGTGGAAGGCCTCTTCTACCAACTGAGGGCCTTCCAGCAAGTCCAAGTGATGAGCACTTGTGTGGCAGATTTTGCCTGAGCACGTTGAACCAGGCCTGAAGAAGCTGTATTGAGTATCATTAATGCGTCAAGTATAAGAGGCGTCATAGTGTCGTAGACATCGCAACGCAGTGTCCAGGAGACTGCTGCCAAGTGTTGACACTCAGACCAGTGTCAGAGGAGAGCTGATTGAGCTCAAGGCAAACAGCCAGCAGGGCTAATGTAGAGCCTTTAAACACGGTCAATGCAAATGGAGAGAGATGCAAGAGTAGGAGACAGAGCCCTATCACCCACAGCAAGAAAGGAAGGAGTGGTGAAAGGACTGAAGAAGGGAGTAAGGAAGCTGGGAGAAACATTCGTTACTCAGCTCAAAATTAAATCTAGCTTCAGGTAATGTAGGCCTGCTAGAGCCCAAGCAGGCACGTCTCACACAAAGGAAAAATAAAACATGCTCAGGAAAGGAAGGGGCTTAACAGAAAACATACTCATAGCATAATAGCAAAAACTCAGATTTGCCCTGACAACATGTCAGATGAGGTATTGTGAGAAGAAAACAGAATAATTAAATGTACTTTACAGTGTATTAGTTAACAGCATGCTGTCAAAACATTCAAGTATACTCATTCAGTGCTGTTTCGGCACCCTTTATTTATATATTTATTTTAAATCAAGCCATGGAGTTTCAGCAAACGAATATATATATATATATATATATATATATATATATATATATATATATATATATTTGTTTTGATAATAAGAAGGCACTCATATTTCACTTCCTTTCATTTATACTTTTTCAGATGAAACACAGTACGGGGGTCCACAAAATGTGTTGAGTCGTTCATTATTTCACAGAGTCATCGCTAATGAATCATTAGTTAAGGTTCATTCACTGAGGTCATACAGTAGTGGTTACTACATAAAATTATTGTTGTAATGAATTATAAGAGTGGTTTATGGTGTTTGAAAGACATTTGGATTGGTACATTTTCTTTATTTTGGGGTGTTGGAACGCAATCTATGGCTATTCTCATTATTTCTTCCGGATATTAATTCCCCTTAATTTGTCATTTCGCAATTCAGTGCAATCTTCAAGAACGCATCCCTGATGATTTTCGAGGACCCCCTGTACATGTTCTTTCTATGATATAAAGTGCATTAGGCAGGCGGAAATGGACAGCTGGCTGAAGTGGTCACTAATGCAGAGACGTGTTGATAGAATTGCACTGTAACCATCAGTTATTACAAGCTGAACAAGTATTTCTCCTTTTACACCTCAATTTGGAACCACCAGTTGCTATTCAATCAGACTTGCCTCTGTACCCTTGCACTTACCTGGAAGAACCAATAAAGCATGTCACTCCATTTCACAGTATATTCTGCAGTGGATTGCATTTTAAATGAACAGCAGGTGCTCCTGATTTCACCGTCCCAGTACTCCTGGTTCCCAACTATTGACCGAGGGTCCTGTTGCATGGCAACCCAGAGATCCCCCCTTAGACTCTGTGGCAGTTCTGCCAGTTTTGCCCTAACAGAGAGAGGGTCCTTGCCACAGAAGGTGAATAGTGCAGTCTGGATTTGACTTGTTAATTTAAAGCCTGTAGGAAACTTAATGTACTCTGGGTTTAATATTTGACTCTGCGGTGTGCATTGTCGATCCTCTTGAGAAGTGCAATTATCTATTTTATCTCTTGTAACAGTCATTTAAGTGTCTATACCAAGTAGAAAATAGGTTGAACAAATCTAATTCCTTGAGTAAGTACGCTCCCAAATTACCCCAATAAATACAAGATACTCCCTACAGTGATTCTATAGAAGTGTAAATTGGTCAGCGGGTTCTAGAAAGTGAATTTAAGCTATCTTGAAATGGATTTCTTTTTTTTTTTCAGCTCTCTCTCCAGGAGCTTTTTCTCGGCAGGCAGGGTTAATGTCCTTGGTTCATTAGTACTACTGTATCTCCGTAGAGTAACTCTGCAAATCACCGCCGTGATATAAAACTGAAGGCAGCATTATGATATTCGGATTAATGGGAGTATTAAAAAAGATCCACAATGATGGATAAGAGTTCCCTTACACTGAGGAGAGATAAAGGTAGTGTGTTAATTAAAAAATAAAAAAAGGTACACAAAAAAAAGCTTCTGGAGATCTAATCAAAATGCACGCCCACATTTATTTTTCACTGTCCTTCCCTAACATGTAGACTTTCCTCTTCTTGTTTTATGTTTCCATAGAATACATGATTATGAATGCATTTTCCTAAAAGCATATGAGCAGAATAAGGCATCTGGCTTAAGTACTCTTGGCTATTTGAGATCAAGGAGAAACAATTGAAATGATACAGCAGGCTCAACCTCATGCACTTGAAGTAATACAGACTAAGGGGAGTCTTTAAAACTTCAAGATTGCGGTTTATTGATTAAAACTTGCGTCCGGGGCTGTTCCTTATCCCTTTCATCACAATAGAATGAAAGGGGTCTAATCACAAGGGATTTACTGTATCCACATACATGTTTTTAGCTGATTCCTGGTCATAATGTAATGAAATGTGACTTGTTAAGGGAACATTGTAATATGCTTGATTGTTAGAATTTGCAGAATTTTAACTACACTTGAAGAAGGTGGTTATTAGAGGAATTGCATGAACTCCTCGAGCAAATCCAAGAGCCATTAACTTTAACTTACTTATGTTTTACCCCCTGTTTTAATTTAATGTGAATTCAGTTATTTTTAAAACAATCATATTAGCCAGAGAACATAGGGGCTTTCCATCTGGAATACTGATCACCCCTCCAGTTGTACATATAATACTAATGATTTGATGTCATTAGCAGTAGGCCTATTTCTAAAGCAGCAGTATAGGGTACATATACCCATGCATATGAAATTGAAAGACATTGCAATTAAGAAAGTTAAATAGTACACATGATAACTAATAAATTAAATATATCCATCTCAATAAGAGCATTTTACTGAATATAATTATGTATGGAAAATGTATTCTTTCAAGAACATATTGCATAGGTATTTATTTAAATTAATTTAATGATTCAGTTACTCTAGATTAACAAAGGAGTGAGACTAATTAGTTGGCTTTGTTTGTTTGTTTGTTTTTCATTTACTCTTTAGAAGAGAGCGGAGGGGGAGAAAAATCCATCGGCTGGAATAAATGATAATTACTGTGCTTGTTAATCCTGTTGTACAATTAAAGTAAAAAGCCCAGATACTGACCCTATAAATGTTATCTTCACAGGCCTGCTCCACATAATTACTGACCATATCTTATCTATTTTATGATATTTGTGTTAATGCAGGTACCCGGCACAATTAAAACCAAATGCCACGAAACAGCAACCAGTGCTCTCGACATTTGCTGTGTGCTGTACTGCTCTAACCAAAGAGAAATGTTTTTGTCAGATCCTATTCCCAATATAGAAGCATTAGTGTCAGTTACAAGATTTCTGAAGGCCTTAGCCTATTTGTTAGCAGACAGAAATCAATATCAAGAAGTCACTAACTGGTATCTAATTTGAAAGATTTAAGTTTGCCATGCTGAGAGCTGAGAGCCGGGTGTTCTGGTGGTTTTGTGAAAAGTCAGATTTGTATCCGCTATGAGTCTTACTTTTCTGAAAGCTATACCTCATAAATAAGAGAAAAATTACACTTAAAATATAATCATTGTACATCTGTCCCTAGGGTTCATTTGCACTAATTATTTATTAGTAGGACCAGAGGCAGATATTTCAAGAACCCAACACATAGATCTATTCTTTTCTTTCAAGCTCTGCCATTCATAAGGATTCTTCAAAATGTCAGATACGGCACAAATTGGTGTCAGATCACCTGGTTTGGTGACTACAGTGTCTCATCAAAGCTGAAACTGTGCTAAGGCTGTTTCAAGAAAGTTTCTAAATGGCAAATAGTTCTTTGAAGAGAGGTATATTGATTTTAGTATTCATAGATATTGCAGGAAAATTACATTACTTTCTTTATAACTACAGTGAGGGAAAAAAGTATTTGATCCCCTGCTGATTTTGTACGTTTGCCCACTGACAAAGAAATGATCAGTCTATAATTTTAATGGTAGGTGTATTTTAACAGTGAGAGACAGAATAACAACAAAAAAAAATCCAGAAAAACGCATTTCAAAAAAGTTATACATTGATTTGCATGTTAATGAGGGAAATAAGTATTTGACCCCTTCGACTTAGTACTTGGTGGCAAAACCCTTGTTGGCAATCACAGAGGTCAGACGTTTCTTGTAATTGGCCACCAGGTTTGCACACATCTCAGGAGGGATTTTGTCCCACTCCTCTTTGCAGATCCTCTCCAAGTCATTAAGGTTTCCAGGCTGACGTTTGGCAACTCGAACCTTCAGCTCCCTCCACAGATTTTCTATGGGATTAAGGTCTGGAGACTGGCTAGGCCACTCCAGGACCTTAATGTGCCACTCCTTTGTTGCCTTGGCTGTGTGTTTTGGGTCAGTGTCATGCTGGAATACCCATCCACGACCCATTTTCAATGCCCTGGCTGAGGGAATGAGGTTCTCACCCAAGATTTGATGGTACATGGTCCCGTCCATCGTCCCTTTGATGCAGTGCAGTTGTCCTGTCCCCTTAGCAGAAAAACACCCCCAAAGCATAATGTTTCCACCTCCATGTTTGACGGTGGGGATGGTGCTCTTGGGGTCATTCCTCCTCCTCCAAACACGGCGAGTTGAGTTGATGCCAAAGAGCTCGATTTTGGTCTCATCTGACCACAACACTTTCACCCAGTTCTCCACTGAATCATTCAGATGTTCATTGGCAAACTTCAGATGGGCCTGTACATGTGCTTTCTTGAGCAGGGGGACCTTGCGGGCACTGCAGGATTTCAGTCCTTCACGGCGTAGTGTGTTACCAATTGTTTTCTTGGTGACTATGGTCCCAGCTGCCTTGAGATCATTAACAAGATCCTCCCGTGTAGTTCTGGGCTGATTCCTCACCGTTCTCATGATCATTGAAACTCCACGAGGTGAGATCTTGCATGGAGCCCCAGACCGAGGGAGACTGACAGTTATTTTGTGTTTCTTCCATTTGTGAATAATCGCACCAACTGTTGCCACCTTCTCACCAAGCTGCTTGGCGATGGTCTTGTAGCCCATTCCAGCCTTGTGTAGGTCTACAATCTTGTCCCTGACATCCTTGGGCAGCTCTTTGGTCTTGGCCATGTTGGAGAGTTTGGAATCTGATTGATTGATTGCTTCTGTGGACAGGTGTCTTTTATACAGGTAACGAGCTGAGATTAGGAGCACTCCCTTTAAGAGAGTGCCCCTAATCTCAGCTCGTTACCTGTATAAAAGACACCTGGGAGCCAGAAATCTTGCTGATTGATAGGGGATCAAATACTTATTTCCCTCATTAACATGCAAATCAATGTATAACTTTTTTGAAATGCGTTTTTCTGGATTTGTTTGTTGTTATTCTGTCTCTCACTGTTAAAATACACCTACCATTAAAATTATAGACTGATCATTTCTTTGTCAGTGGGCAAACATACAAAATCAGCAGGGGATCAAATACTTTTTTCCCTCACTGTACAGTTTACACAATTGCATGTAAATTCAGCATCAGACAATACATGCAATTTCCATTTTGAGTTGTGGTTCAGATTTTTGTATTTTGTCTTTGTTTTTAGTTTTGGTTTAGTCATTAAGCTATTACTGCATATTAAGAGCCCCGAGTGAGTGTAATGAAGTCTAAAAGAAAAGAAAAATAGAAATTTGTTTAGGGACCATATTTTTTTAATGTAAATTCATATCTGGATTAATTTAACAGAGTCTGATTTTAATGTCTTTTTTAAATTAAAGGAGATGGGCCAAAACCCCCCCGGCAGCATTCTCATAGAAATCTAGTAACATTCATTCACTGTATACTATCAAAGCAGATTTTGAGGTTTTTAAAACTGATAGGCTAGACTTTGTTTCTGTCATATGTGATGTATGTTCACCATGGTATGACAAGGATGACCTATGTCTCTTAAAGGGCTGATATTAAATAACACTACGTACTTAACAGGCCTCACTGGTTTCAATATACAGTACATATATTTTTTGTAGATAAATACATGTTGTACATTCATTTTAGTTTTGAAAATAATACTGGAAAAGCATAATAAGGAAGATATCGCTGCTCTAGAGGCAGTTCAGAGGAGAGCAACCAGACTCATTCCAGGTCTGAAGGGAAAGTCCTACTGAGAGACTGAGGACCTGAACCTTTTCACCCTGGAACAGAGGAGACTACGTGGGGACTTGATTCAAGTCTTCAAAATCATGAAAGGCATCGACCACATCAAACCAGAGGAGCTTTTCCACATCAGCAGGGACACACGCACCCGGGGACACAAATGGAAATTGGACTTCAAGGCATTCAAGACAGAAAACAGGAGATACTTCTTCACACAGAGAGTTGTCACAATCTGGAACAAACTCCCCAGCGATGTGGTTGAAGCTGATAATTTGGGAACATTTAAAAATAGACTGGATAGGATCCTTGGATCACTCAGTTATTAATAGACACCAAACGAGCACGATGGGTTGAATGGCCTCCTCTTGTTTGTAAACTTTCTTATGCTCTTATGTTCTTATGTCCTAATATGCAATGGATCTTTAATATGATGTCTAGCATTCATTTTCCTCATTATACTGTCACTCCCCACTAAAATGCAATATTAAATAATCATGATTTGTTGCACTGAACATGTTATGTACACATATACATTAGCTATATTGTAATTGTATGATCTGGAATATGCAATATAGGCTTTCTCCCATGTAAAAAGAAAAAAATGAATGAATCAATACATTTTCAGAATTACATTTTTCATATAGGGAAAGAAGCTTGAACTTGATGCAATGTTTAATATTGGCATTACCGTTAGTACCCTTTCTGGGACATTTAGAGCATTTTGCAAACTATTTTTTCAGTTTGTTTGGTCTGTTTCACACCAGGTAAACTTAATCGAACTTTAATTTTGTTGAAAGTGAATTCCTGTTTTTTTTGGGGTAGTCCACTTGCAGCCACTCATCTGGACCAGAATTCTTTTGGTTTCACATTGCAGTTTTCCAAATGCACTCAGTCCTCTTGCAATTTACTTGAGCTGAAGTTCTGTCTAAAACAATATGGAGAATATTTTACATGCTATTTACTTGCTCTACCTTTTCTTCATTTGGGGCTTTTACTGTATAACAGCAGAAGAAACGTAAAATACCGAGAGATTATTGTGTATTTGAGCAAAGACATTTAGTACTGTACTATTGGATAGTAAGTTGTAAGGCTTCAACAAAGTAACATGGCTGGGCAGTTCCTTTATGTTTGAGTACATCACTTCCACAGTGTGGTTCACTCTTTGGAGTGGTTTGTTACAAAGTAAACCAGAATGTGTTTGTGTCACATTGCAAAAACAAATGGTGGAGCAATGTCTCAAACGTACTGAGTTTGCTTCCAGACGAGCCAAGAGCACCTCTTACTCGTTGTAGTGGTGTGTGTGGCTTGATCCGCAACTTGGTTCAATTCCATGTCAAACCGTAGGCTTGAAATGCCCCTTAAAAAATGGTTAAATCTAAACCTCTATAGATGTTTGGAAACACCTGCAGAACACATTCTTCTATAAATCTGAGTTGACTAATTCAATTACTCATCAGCATTGATTGGCTTTAATTAGAAATTTAAGGATGTGAAAGCACAAAGGCAACTTTCAAAAGGGTGTATTCAGCTATGCAGGATCAGAAAATAAACAAAAGACATTATAACCTGATTGCTTTTCGTTTCTTTGGTATTAAATTGTGATTAGTATACTGTACCCCAAGTACTCACACCCACACACATTGATGGGTACACAAAATGCAGGATTTAAACCAATCTTTCAGTAATTCTCTTATGCAAAAAAACATATAGAAATGTACACGGTTATCTCAGCAGTGTAATGTGATTAATATCACAAGATACATAACAGCTTTGACAAATGAAGGATTACCACGGAAAAAATAATACTGGATGGCAGAGTGGCTTAATTTATAAGTAGTCCTGCTTCAGGTATGATTTTGTTTATAGATAGCTGGAAGGAAAAAAGCTAGTTTGGCTCATATATTACGAATGGTAGGTGGGCACAAGAAGAAGTTGTACGATCTCAATTAACCTAGTTGTGGCTGCAATACACAAGACCCTGCTGTATGTAGTATGTCCTGTTGAACCATATTCCCAGAATATTTCCCAAGTGGAAAAAGACTGGCATAATATTGGAGGTTTCATAGATGGGCTTTTTTTTTCCCTCTTACAGTATTATTCTCATATCTTTGGGATGTGATTTATTATTTCAGATGAACAGACAAGGGGAGATTTGTAGCTTTAGTTGTTTAGGTATGAATTAATCAATACATGACTTCTAAGTTGTTATATGGAAACTTTTGTTTGGAAATGCTCTCTGTAGCCATGCGATATACATGCATATATGCTGCAGATACATCCATCCATACATAATTTGACCACAAATCTTGAGTGTTTGTGGTGTAAATATCAGCCTCCACTATGGGCACCATCGTCAGGCCTTGCGTGAAACATAAGGGGAGTATACAACTGTGGTATTTTTGTTCTGCTCTGGTTTTGTGCATGATATGTTGTCATACACCTATTATCTATGTGCTAGAGCTGCTATTTGCTTTAATAAGGAAAAGCTGCATAGATTAATCAGACTAAATACAAAAGCGTGTTGCACACATCAATGCCAAGTATAATTCTTTAAAAGCTGACAGGGATGTTAATCTTGTCTTACAATGGCTATAAGATCACTTGACATGTAAAGTGACCTCACACATTTTCGCACATTGCCATCTGGAGGATTGACTCATTTTTCTTAAGTTCCCTAATTTTCTGCCCCGTCAGTCTAACACTTAACTTTGGGGCTGTGCCAGCCATTAGCAGATTTGGGAATTAATTCCCACTCCATATTTTCACTTTACAAATTGTAGAAATCCAAACGTTTCAAATTGTATAATACAGAAGCGCCCTAAATATACATATCAGGTTTCCAGTATGTGCTGCTATGTGCATTTACTCAAGGGCTTGGCTGTATTGGAAGGGTACCAAATCGCACACAAATTCGGTTCTTGCTGCTGGAAAGGCCTTGAGGGCCGGCAATCTGCTACCCAAGGCAAAGTCAGCAGAACTTTCTATTTATAAAATGTATGTGCAAAAAAATAAAAAAAGGCAAGGGATGAATTGACTTCATAGAAGCACTAGTGGATTAATGAATTCAGCTCATACTGCTTTTGTCAGCTGAAGTCTTTATTCATAACTAATAGGTTTGCATTAGAAAAATGCAAAGTTGGTAGCTAATTAAGATCCCGAAACCCGTGAAGAATAATATCCTTTCGAAGCACAATAAGTAAAAAAAAAAGGCCTTGTGTCAATCTCACAATAAGCTGATGCCTAGCTTTTCATATCTAAATACACAAAGCAATGGCCTCTCGGTGGAACATAGAAATGAGTGTTAAGAATTAGGAAAGATCATGCTCTTTTGTGACAGTGGTTAAAAAAAGAACATAAAGCTGTACAAAGAAAATACATTTTCGAGAGAATAGAATAGTTTGTGACTGCTCAATACTTTTGGTCACTGATTAATTTCTTTGCAGTTTTTATGTTTTTTTAATCAGCTCTGCAATGTTAATTAACAAATATAACTTTGGAATGAATGCATGCATATGGTGAAGGGTATAACTACCAATTAGAAGTAATCCAAACAAATATCTGTTGCACACTGTTTTGTTTTCATTTTTCTTTTTGTTTCCTGAGCATTTTGAAGACCTATTTTTTTCCTTTAACTTGCATAAAGTATTCACAGTTGCACAGTAATGAGGTAATGCTATATCAGTGGTGGGAAACCTGCGGCCCACGACTACACCCCATAAATCAAAAAATTTGAATGTTGTAGTATATTTATGACAACTGCTTATTTTGTATCAATGTGTTACTCCCTTAATACACTGTTAATAAGTATTTATTGTATTATAGTCATATTTTTTTATTAAAATGTAGCATTTGTGGCTTGTAATTGTGGTAAAAGGGGTCCTGTGGCCAAGGCAGTTATTTGACACCGGGCCTTGTGGCCTACTGATAAATGTAGGTTGCTCACCACTGTGCTATACTGAGTCAAGAAGTCTATCAACTTCTGTCTTCCCTTTTCAAATGGTAACTGGAGGCAAGCTATTCTCAGTGATATAGCCCAATGGAAAAAAAGACCACCTGCTGTAGAATGAAAATTAATTTATTAGGGATTTTCTCAATCTCACTACTGAACAATTTCAAATTCCTGCCTGTATCCTTAAAGGATTGAAGGTAATCACAGGTGTTGAGGAGCAGCCGAGTAAAAGAAAATTGCAGTGTAACTGCGGAATCATGCTATGCTTGTATAAAAGCATATTCACATAAAATGACTTGGGACATATTATAAAGACACTATTCATACTGCGAGAAGAAAGACACGTCCATTACTAGAATAATCTTTGTTTTCACTTACATAATAAATCACCTTGGTCATTCTGAGTGAAGAATGGTTGTGTGAAAATTGAAATTGCACCCCTGATTAAATCAGCTTCACCTTTTTAGGGCCTGGAACTGAGGCCACTCATGCACTAGGCAAGATTGAAGGGAATCATCTCACTGTCAAAATGTCTGACAGGCATACTGTAACAAACTGCGGGGCACAGGAACAGGGGACCCAGTTGCGGTGCGTGGTAGAGGTGGTCAGACAGGCGTGGGTATCTGGGCAATCAAGGCAAGGCAAAGACGTGGTCAGACAGGCTGGGACAGAGAAGGTGAGGGATCCGACACAACAGGTTTCAAGAGAGAGACGTGGAAAGTGGGGGCGATCCGGTAGTGCGGGAGCAACTGCAGGCGGTAGACGACCGGATTGACCTGGCGCAAAATCCGGAAGGGACCTATGTACTGGGGGCTGAGTTTTTTGGAGGGGAGCTTCAGTTGGACAGCCAAACCTCCTGTCCTGGCAGATATTGAGGTGCCGGGCGGCGAAACCAGTCGTCCAGCGCCTGGACATCAGTGGATTCTTCATCCCAGGGGAACAGGGCAGGCTGGTATCCGAGGGTGCACTGGAAGGGGGTGAGGCCGGAGGAAGAGCTGGTGAGGGAGTTCTGCGCATACTCGGCTCTCCTGGTTTAGGCGCACGGTCTGTCCATTCGACTGGGGGTGATAGCCAGATGTGAGGCTGACACTCACATTTAGTGCCTTAAATAAGGCAGACAAGACACAGGAGGTGAACTGGGTACCCCGGTTGGAGACGATGTCCTCAGGCAACCCGTAAATGCGGAAGACGTGGTTGAACAGCATCTCCGCCATCTCTAGTGCAGTGGGGAGTCCCCTCAGAGGGATGAGCTGGCAGCCCTTGGAGAACAGGTTGATAGCCACCAGGATGGCGGTGTAGCCCTGGGATTTGGGGAGATCTGTGACGAAATCCACTGCAATGTGGGACCAGGGACAGTGAGGGACAGGAAGCGACTGGAGCAGACCTGCAGGAAGGTGTCTAGAGGCTCTGGTCTGGCGCCGACGAACCTGTTGATGTCACGTACGAAACCGGGCCACCAGAATTTTCCCCAGACCAAGGCGACTGTGCGTCTGACACCTGGGTGACTGGAGACAGGAGTGGTGTGGATCCAGTGCAGCAGGTGTGGGCGCACTGATGACGGGACGTAGGTCCGGTTCGCTGGACAGGTGGAAGGAGGCAAGTCCACGCAGGATCTGGTCCCAGATGCTCCACTGAATGGGAGCCAGAATGCAGGAGGGAGACAGGATGGATTCTGCGGACTGCGGGGCAGGAGAGTCAAACTGGCAAGAGAGGGAGTCCGCCTTGACGTTCTTCAATCCCGGGCGGTAGGTGAGCGTGAAGTAGAACCGGGTGAAGAAGAGCGCCCAGCACGCCTGGCAGGTGTTGAGTCGTTTGGCTAACTGGATGTACTCCAGGTTCCGGTGGTCAGTCAGAACCAGGAAGGGATGCGCAGTGCCCTCCAGCCAGTATCTCCACTCCTCAAAAGCCAGTTTCACTGTGAGGAGCTCACGGTTGCCGATGTGATAATTGCGCTCCGCCGGTGACAGCTTACGGGAGAAGAGGGGGTGGAGCAGGGGTGAAGCTTGGACGGCTGTCCGTGGCACTGGGAAAGCACAACCCCCACTCCGGATTCAGAGGCATCCACCTCCATGATGAACGGCAGAGAGGGGTCCGGGTGCCTGAGGATGGGCGCTGTCGTGAACAGGGTCTTGAACAGGCGTGAACAGGCGAATGAGGCAGTGGCAGCGTCAGTCCAGGAGAATGTCCGGGGGGATCCCTTTAAGAGAGAGGTCAGTGGAGAGGCGACTGAGCTAAAGTTGTGGATAAACCGCCAATAAAAATTGGCAAAGGCCAGGAAGCGCTGCAGCTCCTTCACAGTGCAGGGCTGAGGCCAGTCGGTGACAGTGCTCACCTTCTCCACGTCCATGTGCACGGTGTGGACATCGATGACATAACCCAGGAACCCCAGGCGCTGGCGGTGGAACTCGCACTTCTCCGCCTTGACGTAGAGCCTGTTCCTCAGTTGACACTGGAGCACCTGGTGCACCTGGGAGACATGCTCGGAGAGAGAGGAGGACTAGATCAGAATGTCATCAATGTAGACGATGAAGAAACGATGCAGGAAAGATCTCAGTGGCTCATTGACGAATGCCTGGAAAACAGAAGGGGCATTAGTGAGACTGAATGGCATGACGAGGTACTCATAATGGCCGGTCTGGGTAAGGAACGCCATCTTCCATTCATCCCCTTCTCGAATCCAGATGAGATTGTAGGCGCTGCGCAGGTCCAGTTTGGTGATGTAGCGGGCTCATCTTATTTGCTCCAGGGCGGCTGGTACTAAGGGCAGCGGGTACTGGTACTTGACAGTCACTGCATTGAGCCCCCTGTAATCAATGCAGGGCCGAAGATCACCGTCCTTCTTGGATACATAGAAGAAGCTGGCCGAGGCTAGTGACATGGAAGGATGAATGATTCCCAGGTCCAAAGCCTCCTTGATGTATTCCTCCATTGCCTCTGACTCTGTGAGAGAGAGAGAGGGTAACTGCACCCTCTGGGAGGAGAGGTGCCCAAAAGGAGGTCAATGGCACAGTCCCCGGGTCGGTGCGTTGGCAAACAGAAAGCCTGGGTCTTACTGAACACTGTGTATTCAGGGGGAGATATGTGTCAGAGCGGAGAGAAGGGGACTCTCTACCGAGCCGGAGTGACGAGCGGGCATAGTGTGGCACTCACAGGGTCAGCAGGGGAAGTGATGGAGGGGCCAGGACGAGTCGGACATGCACCCGGAAGTGCCCCGACTGACCGCAGTAGAGGCGCTGCTGTAATCTCTGTCTCTCATTGGGGGACAGGCGTGTTCTGCCCAGCGGCATGGGCTGTGTCTCACACATGGGGCTGGGTGAAGGGCTGAGGCTGGCAGGCGGATGAGACACAGCAGGAGTGGACCGGGCTCCCCGTGTCTTCATCAGGTTGTCCAGCCTTACCGCCAGCTGGATGAGTTGCCCCAGCATGAGAGCCTCGTCTTGGCATGCAAGGTCCTGGTCCAGTCTCCGTTTGACCACAGTGAGCAGAGCCTGATCACACCATCCGCTGCTTGCTGCCAGGGTCTGGAACATCAGAGCATAATCCGCGGCAGATGAGGAGCCCTGGCGCAGGGTGAGGAGCTGTTCCCCGGCATCTTTCTCCTCCGCTGGGTGAGGACCTCCAGGAAGTGCTTCAGGAAGGCACTAAGGGACCGTGTCACCTCACCCTGTTGCTCCCAGACAGCGGAAGCCCATCGTAGCGCTTTCCGGGTCAGGAAGGCGATCTGAGTCACCTCGTGGGGAAGGACGTGGGCAGGTGGGCAAAGTGCAGCTGGCACTGTAGTACAAAGCCCTTGCAGTGGTCGGGGGAGCCGTCGTATTTCCCCAGGACAGCCAGCCGGACCGGCTCGACAGGAGCTGTAGAGGCGGCAGTGGGAGCCTGATCAGCCATCACCGGGGGAGCAGGCTGCTGTTCAGCAGCTTAATCTGCCGGAACATCCGCTCATGCTCTCTGAGCATGGCCCTCTGGGTGGCGAGGGTGGTCAGCATTGCTGGGTCCATTTGATGGCGAAGTTTTCTGTAACGTACCGCGGGGCACAGGAACAGGCATGGGTTAGATACCGGCAGGAAAGGGCAATCAAAGGCAAGGCAAGGCAAAGACGTGGTCGTGGTTACAGGCAAGGGTCAGGCGATTAGGCAAACAGAGTAATGAGGAAAGTCCAAAGTCGTGGTCGAGAGGAAAAGCAAGGGGTCGATGATTCGAAGGTAATACAAGGCTCAAGGAGAATTCTTGGAATTGCAGGGTAGACTGAGGGCTAGTGGGGGGTTTATAAGTGGAACAGAAAACCAGGTTTAGGAGGTACAGGGCGAATGGTAACAGAGGGTGATTGAACAAGTGCACATGGGTTTCAGGAATGTTAATAAAATGACTGAAGGGAGCTAGGAGAGGTGACTGATAAGGAAGGGTGAAGGCGACATCTAGTGGAGGGAAGTAGAAGTGCTAGGACTTGGAGAAGAGTGCTGGTCTGTAGCAGTGACACATACCTGACTCCTGAAGAAACTTGTAAATTCAGACCAATATAAATTGTAACTGAGCAAGATTGAGATGACTTATTTAAGACCAAGATGGTCTTGGGTAAAAGCTTTGAATTGGTGACTGAAAGAGGAGTTGTAATGTTTTTCAGTTGTCTACATGAGGCTAGTTTGAGGTCACCAAATCTATTTCACATGTGGTTGGTTCCAGCCTTGCAATCACAGTCAACATAAGGGTGGAAAAGTACACCCCAAGAGAGCAATGCATACAACTTTGCATGCCTTGTGGTTAAGGTATGGAAACCCAACTGAGAACAGTGTCTTGTTTCAGCTCTCCACACAGTCCCCTACTGAGCAGATGCTAGGAGAGGCAGAGAAAGCTGAACTGCATTCTCCTGGGTTCCTCAGATTTGAGCCATCTGTAGCTCAGGGCCACAGAATGGGAAGAGGCAGCTGGCAAGGTGGTGAGGCTTCAGGATGACCTCTGATTTCATTCTAACTCAACCTGAGAGTACAGCGGAAGATAACAAATGTTCAAAATCCCTTCAGCAAGGAAGCAGAGGATAAGCTGCATAATCAGTCATATATTAAGATCTAGCTTTGGAAGTTAGTCACCTAATTTTAAAGCAGTTGTAGTAATGTCAAATGAAAATCGTTCAAGGGACATGACTAACACCAACCCTGTGAATCCAAGGAGACAAATTTGTTATCTTTTGCCCCATTTTGACATTCTGTCTGAATAGCAGTACCTAATGATTTTCTTTCCTTCTTTCTTAAACACGTAATAAACGCATAATAACACAAATCCCATCTGCTTCCCTACAGTGAACATTATGCCCATCTGAACCCAAAGAATTTACTCCCCACAAACTCACCAGTACAATATAAGGCCAGGAAAAAGCTGGAACAGTACCAGGGCACTATTTGATTGTGTTGTTCAGACGCTTCTCATTGGTTACCATACTTACACTTACACAGTCGGTTCTTTCCCATGTTTATTATGTGACTGGAAAAGGGTTAGGAAGACTTTATGTGATATGAAATTAATTTACAATGCACTCATCCTAACAGTAGAAAGGTACAGTTAAACATGATTTGAAGTGACTTCAAGCATTTATAAACCTGTTGTTGAAATCTCATGGCACCGCCCTGGGCATGGGCATCTGCTACCACCTAAATAATAATTTAATATACACAAGCTCCTTTGCTTTTGAGGGATTTGCCTGACAAGTGCACTTGCTTTTAAACTAGCACTAGCTGTCATGAAGCCATCCGTTGTCTCTATGTAACATACCAATGTGCCAGTACACAAATTGAAGCATTTTCACATTTTAGCTATCTCTTGCCTTGTGTGTGTTGGAATGTTATTTCACTGTTAAATGGCTAACAATGTGTGAAATAATTATATTGAACTAAAGATGATTACCATTAAAAGCAACACCATCATGTTAACTCATGAACTTGATGATTTTCCTAATTTCCTCATTCCATCATTGTCCGTAAACAAGTTGATTCAGTCTCGGGTGTGAAAACAATTTGAACTTGACTATGATTAACAGGTTTCTCTTATGTTTTGATTAAGAGTGCACTGGCTGGAAATCTGTTAAAAGACAAGTCAATAAACAAAAAGTAAATGTAGCATTGCCCATTTAAAAATGAAAGTATGCAGTACAAATGTTCCCCAACTAATCATTTGAGACACAGATTTAAGCCATTGTGTGCAGTGCACTGGACAATTTAAAGTCTTAGATTTGAAGGCACATAAGGTATTTTTAAGGACACTGCTACTTAAAACTTAATATTTTGTGCATTTAATTTTGGATAAATATTTTAATTGCTATGGGAGAAGTTTTATCTTTTTGTAGCTGAATAGAGATAAAAAGAGAAATTAAAACAGCTGTGAAGTTCTCTTTGTGTGTGCATGCCCACAACTGTATTTGAGCAGGTGGTCAATGTTTTTTCAAAACCAAATTTATACTCTTCACAATTTTGTCACCCTATCTGTGTTTTGGAAAATCAAAAGCATCACCAGTGACACTTTTCAAAGCTAATCGGGTTCTATTATGAAATGGTGGAGAAGCTGTATTGAATAACATATGTTGAATTTCATTGTTTGGTTACTATTATTATTTATTTATGCATGTATTTATTGAATTATGTATTGTGTTGTTGAATATTATTGTAACTAGGGGCTTGTCAGTCATAGTTTGGGCTTGTGACATATCTTGTGAAGAATTATTGAGAGAAGCATAATCCTGTAAACACTAGAACATTTTTATGCAGCTAATGTATGCAACATGTTTTGTTGTTACTGATGGTTGTGTTGAATAGTTTTTTAGTTGGTTTTATTTTGGTTTGTCTTGTCCTGCTTTTTCATTCAGGCTGAAATGCCACAATAAATGATGATACAGAAAGGTGCTGGTTAAGATGGAAAAGCTCTTAGGTTGTAGCAGCATCCTTGGAAATAGGACCTTCTCTATTGCACAGCCCTTTCTCTACAATTAAACACACACACACACACACACATATACAAATCTCCTTTCTTCCATATCATTATGCTCACATACCTGTCTCATAGGACTCCACAACATCACTAACCTCCTAAGCCTGGGGAATAGAAAGCAGCTTGTATTTTGTGTGACAGTCTGCAAACCCATAATCCTGTTTCTTGAAACAAACAGATAATCTCTTTATTTTTTACCAGCCTGAGAATGTATGCAGGGGCGCTGTATGGCACCACCTAAATCCATTCATGTTAATAGCCTCTAGAATTGAACATGTGGACAATTTTTCAACCTTCTTTTAAAAAGTTTATCACTAGTTTTAAATATGTTTACATTTTTTTCAATCACATAGCCTCATGGATGTTGGCATTTAACACAGAGGAAGCCCTCATGTAGTGTTGTTAATATTCAAATGTTTTTTTAGGCTATGTTAACTGCTTTGCTATTAAAAAGGAATATGAATATAAAAATAATAATTTTAATAAAAGAAAAACAGCTTTACATTTTAAGAGATCCTAATACAGCTAAATCTGTTTTTGTTCTCAAAGCATAAAAAAATTAAACCCTGATGAATCTCATTATTTTATATATATATGTGTGTGTGTGTGTGTGTGTGTGTGTGTGTACATTATTAAAAATAATGAGCAGACAAAGTAAAAGCATTAAGAGTGTTGTTTCAAATTGCAAGGTGGGCCAATTAATATTTATTGTAAATGTAGTTTAGATTGCAGAATGTTTATAATTGAAGTGCTACTTACTGACAATGGAATGCTTTATAATACTTTATAGATGCTTTACAAATATGTTATAGGAGCATAAGAATTAATTTTTAAAGAATGAGATGCGGCTTCTAGTGTATGAGCTCATTATGGTGTTGCAGGTGTGTCGTGTGGCAGGGTGCAATAACCCTGATTTTGTAAATATAAAGTATTTAAAACCATCAATAAAGAAGAAAACATTAGTGTTTGTTTTGTAGAGAAGTGGTGGTGTGTGTGGGATTGCATGTTCGTTTGCTAAATGGATAATTCTGAAACATCAACCTTCCCTTTGTTATTCATTTATCAATTCCAGCCCTTCTCTTTTCATCACCCAGATGGGCAGATGCTAAACTGAGGAGTATCCATAATCTAGTTATCAAGAGCCACAAAGCTTATAAATGTTGTTCCACTTGTAGTTCTTAACTAATTAATCCACTTGAATATTGCTTAATTGGACATAATTACTGTTGGCTGGTGATTAATTAAAAATACCTAAAATCTGCTGGATTGAGCCTTCAGGACTTAAACCAACCTACACCTTTGAAAGAGCAAGAGTTCCTTGCTTTACATACTTTGCCACTATAATCTGAATTTATGTTCCACCGACCATCAAGAGATTGTCATGCATGGCTGCCTTTAATACAAGGGGATAAAAAGAGGATTTTTTTCCATTTAGAGAGCTAGATTTATGGTTTATGCTTGACACAGTCCTTCCCTTCACTAGGTGCTAGGTTGGTCTATACGTAAAATAACTGGTGAGATATGACTACATCTGTATTGAAATCAATATCTCATACTTTAAGGAATGTAGTTTAAGAGTGGGAGATCAGGCAAAATTGAGCAGAACTTGATACAAATCATCAGAAGTGGGAAAGGCTTTTTTTTTCCCTTACGTCAGTGGAGTCAGTTTTGCGGTGCCTTAGAGTACTGTAAATACACAATCATTTTAAGCTTATGTTTCAGATACTGCAACATACTTTCTGTGAATGACAATGCAAAGCCTATCAGAGTCACAGATTGCAGGGTTTGTCACAATACCAGAAGCCCACTTATCATATATCTGGTTCTGCTTCACTGAATAGGATACAAATAATCAGCAATCTTTTCAGTGCAATTTGTTTCCAGACTTTAATCACAAAATGAAGCACTCAGGATAGGCAGTTTAGAAACTTGGTAGAATAATTAAGCATTTTCCAAGCTATTAGTTGTTTGCGAATTATTGTAGTACTATGGTATACAATTCTATTCCATTTGATATTTACCCCACTGAAGGTAACCAGAAATTAAAAGTATTTCTTTTCAAGCATTCCACCTGCTCAGCCCTCTTACATTAGTGTTCAGCTTCATTAACCAAGTGTAATAAGAAATGCTTCCACAAACAAGAGATAAAAAGTAAAGCTTGGTAAATCTGTTAATAGATTTTTGTTTACCTTTAAACTACAACATATTGGAAATGATTTGCTTGTAATTCTAATGACAGTAATAGAGAACAGGTCTGTTCCCCTCAGAGATCTAGTTCGAGCAAATTAGTTTTAGTCAGGTTAGTCGCTTGCCTCATTAAAGTGACAGAAAGTCTTTCAAAACACTGGGAAAAACAGTTTTCAGACAGTCACCCTTAACAGATGCAATCCCCTATCCATCCAGCTTCACCCTTAAAAACTCAGTGTCTTAAAACCATGTTGTGTTTTGTATTTTATGTTTATTTATTTATTTATTTGTGTCTGTATGGTATGCCTAAAGAGATTTGTAAACACAAACATATCTAAATAAATGAAAGTGTCAAGGCTTGTTCAGACAACTCTTTTGGTGTCAGCATGGGGCAATTATACCATGTTACATTTCCATCCTTCCGAAAATGTCCTCCCTTAATGAAATTCTTGAAATTTTCATCAGCACATTTCCTGTTTTATTGTACCACGTGGAGTAGACCCGAATAAAAGTGTCATTCACGTTTCTCAAAAGATATTACTCCCTATCAGTCCTCGTATATACTTAAAGAAAGATGTTTAGAAAATACCTTTTAGAGAAAGCACTTTTACCCATTCAGGTAAGGATGTGTCAGGTTTTCTTTCGTGTCAGGTTAAATAAACCCTGAATCGAATAACAAATCTTTGACCCACCTACCAATCTCCAATTCAAATTCATGTACACAATTCATGTTAAAAGGTTTAGAACACCTCAATTTTTCCAGTTTTTTAATGTCTCAATGTACTCTGAAATTAAAGCAAGGAACAAATAAACAATTGGAGATAAAAAAAAGTGGAATTGTTTTGTTTAATAAAAATTAACCTCTTAAGCTGACAAACCCCTCTGGTGCCCTTAAAAGGGCATCAAATCCGTGTTCTTCTCTTTAATCCCATGTGGACTTTTCACTGTTGTGTTGTTTGCCAAGTGTTTGGACTCACAGCTTTCTAATGATGTGCAGCATTCTCTGATGTGAAAATGTTGTTTTTTATACCCCCGCACATTTACGCCCCTCTGCATTCTGAAATGGAGGGGTGGGGGGATACTTTGTCTACAAAATCTCAGAAAATATTGACAATTATGACATATCCTGGAACCAGACAGTCTACTGATAAAAACAAGACCATTCACGTTTTGGTAGAAGCAACACACACCCGTAGAGAACTCAACATGTCAAGATGGAAAACTCTGTTTACAGTGTAGTATTATAACGATTTTATATAATTAGATCTGAACTTCTCTGTGTTTGATAGAACATCAAATAATATATACTGGATTAATCATTAGGTTGTTCAGAAAAAAAAGACCTATTTGCAAGAAATCCGATCGAAACTGAGAGATCTGTGAGCGTCTGAATGAGACCCCCCCGGGGCAAACCCCCCCGGGCTCTGAATGACAGCAGGTGACACAGAAACTGTAAATCGGATGTGTTTGAGAATGAAACGCGATGGTAGCCAAGAGAATAAGCTTTCAAACTATGTACTTCTATGTACAGGAGCTGCATGTAACACTGCCAAATAATGCATAGGAAGGTGCAGTAACAGTATATAACTCTGAAATGTACAATATTTTTCAGTTTTTGATAACCTAAACTTTTTTTTTTACCTCTGGCAGTTTACCGCTTACCTTTGTACCCTTTCAGGTTATTCACTGGACTTGAACTGCTTAAATTTCAATACAAACTGGAATAATGTGGATGTTCTAAAACTTTTGACCAGTACTGTATATCTGTGTAAAGTGTTGGGTTGGTAATTTGCATCAGGCAGGTGAGTTGACATTTTGATTTAATCTTAACCTACACTTCCATTTTGGGATTTCAGTGGACTGCCAGTGTTGCCAACTCCACAAGACTAGAAGTCACCAGTTAAACTGCAAAAAAGTTGCTGAATGCTGCTACTTCGACAAATGTTGCTGCTAATATATTTACTGTATTTATTTATTTTTCATTTGTTTGACTTTTTCTGGTGAAGGGACACGATTACACCCTTAAGACATTAATGGAAAGAAAATACAGGGCACATTTGTTTATATAAATATATTCCTACCTATATCAAGTGCAGTTTACACATCCAGGCAGTCAGATTGTGTGATTCCGTTCATTTATTGTAATGCTTTTTGGTGAGAAACACCACCCAAACTCCTTGAAATCCCACAATGCTTCAGCATGCACAGAAAAAAAAGGGGAGTTGACTGTCTTGTTTAGGATGAGGATGAGGATCTTTGTTACTGCTTCCTGAAGCCCAGTACACAATGAACCTGGTAGTGTATTGAACTTGTGATACAGTTTGACAACTTGTTCTGAATATTGCTGCTGATGGCTGTGGAGGTCGCTGGATGTGTAGCTAGTCTCTTTTACTTTTTTGATGTCACTAGGGAAATGTAAAAGTGGCTAGATCTAGTGATAGTTGCTGAGTTGGCAACACTGTGGACTGTCTCTTGAAAATAGATGGATTATGTTTTGATCATAATAAATTGACGTCCATAAAATCATTTTTGGACACTAAACTTAAGTATTCTGTGCCTCAAAGGGAAAGGATGAACAGAACATGGCAATCATACCTTTGGACATCCGGCTATGCACAAGATGGCATAAAGGGAAAAAAACTAAAAGTTCCTATGAGTCACTGGAAACTTTGTATGACCCCTTCCTTAGAATCTTTTTTATAATAATAACAAAAGAAAGCAAAACAATAGGATTCAGCAACTCTGTCAAGGAGAATTTAACACAAAAGAAGCAGCTGAAGTCTCCAATTTAAGGGGAGGCTGGGGAGTTTGGTATACCACAAAGGGTCCATAATTGGCGTCCTTCTTGTCTTATTAAAAAGGAAACAACCTCTATGGATCCCTTAAGCTTTATCTTGATTTTATTTAAAAAAAAATCTCTAGTAAACACTAAGGCAGGCTCATGGAAATGGATAATTGCTTATGTGCATAATGATACCAGTCAATATGTTTTTAGTTTACATGTTTAGCAAAGGCTGCTATGGAAAAGGAAACCAGATCAAGTTACTGGAGGCACTGAGCTGTATTAAATGTTCACAGTCCTGACTTCATCCAAATAAGTAGACAAGGAATGTCTACATAAACGTATGTATACACCCAGTTAGTATATAAATACATTTCAAGTAGTTTACACATTTCCCCTGCTGTATTTTTGTTTTTCTGTCGAGTATTTAGGCAGCTCTTTTTTAATTTGTAATTGATTGAGCTCCAGGAAATTAAGTGGGTGGGTATTTTCACTTTTAGCCTCCTACACTGTAAAAAAAGAATATGGGTCTTAGTAAATATGAATAGAACATTTTAATGTACTTATTAAAATCAAATGTATTTATTTTGGTGATAACCTATTTGGATACACTTCAAAATACAGGTATATTAACTACACTGTACTTATACCGTAATTACATTATTAAATACATGGTGTATGCATGTAAGTAATGTTTAAATCACATAACTGGGACAATAATTACACTGTACTATTATTATATATAACAACATGGCATTGCACTTAATTATGTTATGATTTCTTTAAAAAACAATTGATGTAGGTACACTACAAATACAGTGTAATTGTTGTGGTGAATACATTTAAATATGTGATTACTATCATGTTTAATTAGTGATATGAACTATATTGAATTCCACTTACTTTCAAATGTCCCTAGATTATATGTAAAAGTATATCACCTCTCAGTGAGCCTCATGAGTTGTGAATTGCTTTTTGCAACAGGTAAGCTACCAACATCAAGCTTGTCAAACATGTACTAAACTAGATTAATTTTGACAAATGCATGCAACCAACGTGAATTGTGTAACTTGTGTGTTAGCTTAATTAGCTAGCTAGTTAACATTCATAGTTTAGCTATAATGTTAGCTAGTTAACCATTCTTGCTAGCTATGCTAACGTTAGTTTGAATGGAGATATTTATGAAAGTTAACATCAGTCTGCCCTAACGTTGTCAGTCAGGTTTAGTTTGAGTGTTGAATAAGGAAGCAGCTTTTCAAAATTTGGTACAGAGGTTTTGTGTTGTGGTGAACTGTTAACATGGCTAATTGCTGCCAGGCTTGATGAGCTGACATGACATCTGTGACTAGTCAGATTTATTCTCTTTCTTTGAGCACGCATGTTCTCCTTGAGTTTTCTTTTCTTATTTTTTGAAAGCCAGCTTCGATGGAGATTGCTGTTGTGCACTTGACAAGTAAAAAGAAGTAATACATGTTTTCAAGATTCCCTGGTGTCTGGAATACTATTTATTTATTTATTTATTTAAGTAACCCTACACATATTTACACATAACACAATGTAGAAAAGAGGACATATTTGAGTATTATTAGTTCAACAATTAAGTAAATGTAAAATATTATCACCAATGAAAACTTAATATTATTGTGTAGTCTTCAGTATATGTATGGGTTGTCTATAATCTGGATGCATTTTAGTTGGGTATATCTACACAATTTATTTAAGCGTATGTACTACAAAAAAAGAAGTAAAATATACACAATAACAATGCTTGTAAATTGTTGCCACAATTGTTTTGTAGATTAGATTTCACATCTATTTTTTTACAGTTGTACAAATGACAAATGAAAAAGGTTGCATATGATAACACATAGGATGGTAAGTGAATAAACAGATACTTGAAATCATATCTATTTCACACCAAAATTAACCATCTCAATGAATGTGAGTAAATACAGAATGTTTTAATTATTGCTTTATTATTATGTCCATGGAAGCTAAATAGCATCTTCCACAAAAAAATAAAGCTTGTTCATAGACAATATGAGCACAGAAGTTCTCTGTATGAAAAATCTCCTTACGGAGAATTAGGTGTATCCTGTGGCCTCAAATTCTTGCAATGCTGTTAGCTGGGAGTTCCCTGGTGGCAGTGGACAATTGGCCTTGGATAGGTAGGATTGCACTGGGTTATTCACATTTCACCACACACCAGCAACTCATGTGACTTCCTGGACTCCTGCAGGTTCAGATTGTTAGCAGTTGCGGCTGCATCAGACCCTCTGATTGGGGTAATGGCTGGTCTGTGGGCATTCCAGGCTTGCAATGTGAAAAATACCACAGCGCTTTGACAACATGCTTCGTGAATTTTAAGAGAAGTATAGAGCTGCAGTGATGGACCAAGTTTACTAATAGCTGCTTCCAGATTGATTGAAAAGAGGGCAAAAAAATAGATACGATTCCAAAATTTGAAACAAAGAAAAAGTGTACTTGCATGTTATTATTTAATAATCTGTAGATTCAGAAAATATAGAATCTGTGAAAACTCCTGTACTATTGAAAACCCCTAAAAGCAGTACAAAATGTTGGTCTATTCTTATTTTATAAGGATATTTAGATTATCATTGTCTAGAGTAAACTGATATGATGGAATGCCACACATCATTAGCTCATTGGTTGCAAAGGAGCATACAGGGACATACAGATTAAAGAAAATATATAAATATACACTTGTCTTGCAGTGATTAATCTGACTAGCTGGAAAAATCTTGGCATATGGTAAGGTAGGCAGGGAATTATAGAGCAATACTCCATCCTTCAGGGTTCAGTGGCTCTGTACATTAAATTATCTGCTTCATTAATAAGAAAAGGTGACTGGCAGAATTGGCAGGCCATTGCACTAACCCCCCTCCCCCTCTGCACACTGCCACATAAACCCCCTTCAACTTTTGTATGGATTGCTGAAAGAAGGTTTACATCTGAAATTAGGAAAGCATGAGAACTAAGTTAATACCAAAATACACAGTGTCTGCTAACATTATCTACTTAAAAGGTAAAAGTATCCCAAATTTAAGATACACGTTTTTGTCATTTTTCCCTGACTCCCAAATACATAGTTATGTTTTTTTTTTTTTACCTTATGTCAGCAATTTCAGCTAAGCTTTGAAAAATATTTCATAAACCTAACCATTCTCTTTGTAAAGAAGGTTCCTGCGATTTTCATTCTTAAATTTTCCTCTTAAATGTCTGATAATACCTTTATTTCATGTCTCTTTCAAGAGTTTGAAGTAGAAACCAACTTTGTAGATCCCCTTCAGGGTTCTGAAGATTTAATCTGTTTTTTTTTTCCTTTCCCTTCTGAATTCAATTTAATTTGTCAAATATCTTCCCACTTTTCAAATTAATTTATTTAAGATTTCCACTGCACTGCCCTGCCTTGTCATCTACTCACTTAGCTTGTTGTAATCTTTCAAATTTAATTAGATAGCTAATTATACCAGATTTTCAGTCATTTATGTTGGCAATAAAAAGGGAGTTCCAATATAGAAAGCTGCAATACAGTACATCTCACAATACCTTGCAGTCAAAACCAGCACCATGTGTTCTGTTTAGCAACAAGTGATACCCATGTTCTTTGTATATGTGGCTAACCCACCTTACGAACCAGCCTTGGTCCAATAGATCTATGGGATCTTTAGATTTTGGTTTCAGAAGGGAATTCTTCAAAATACACCAGTGTTGATCAGACTAGAAGGGTGGTTTCCTAATGCATGCATGCAGTACATTAAAGCATTGAAACAGTAGGCCTATCACTTAAAAAAAAGAAAGCTTCATAATGCAAGTGAAATACTGCAGTGTGTAGAATATCCTGATTTTGCTGTTCTCCCTTATTTTGATTACTATTCTATCAAATGTTGTATCTCCTGTGTAGTGATTTGTCTTTTTTTTTCCTTCTCATTTCTCATAACATTCTCATAACATATAAATAACTTCCCTCATTTCCTTAAGTGCTTTTGGGTGGGTTCCTACCATCTGGACCCAGCAATTTGTTAGTATAGAAACATCTTAGTACTCTGGTCCCTCTCATGTCTTGTTTACCAACTGAAAATTTGACCTTGTGGAGAACTTCATAGATTCCTCTCTAAAACTACTGAAAGATAATGATTGGCTACTTAAATAGACACGTTTATTTTATTTTAATTTATAGTTTGTATTGTGATTTTTTATTTATTTATAGACTTAAGACACTAAATCACATGTTGTTCTAGGATACACCACTTACCTGATGTGGATGAAAAGCATTATTATAGTGACATAATACTGCTTTAAATATAGACTACATTACAATGTTTTGCGCATTGTCCTTCAACTACTAGAACTTCATTTGTGTTTTCTACACATAGAAACAAATAGTGCAATCATGACAGGGCACTTGGAATAATACAAATAAAGTAAACACAGTGCCTTCTACTCTGTAGTTTGCATTTCTGTCTGTCTTTTGTCTACAAATACTCTCTTCATATTTTACATTGTAAATTGATAGTATTCTTTAGTAGGTCCTTTTTTTAGATTAGAATGGCTCTAGCAAAAGAAAAAAAAATACAGTGCATCTGGAAAGTATTCACAGCGCTTCACTTTTTCCACATTTTGTTATGTTACAGCCTTATTCCAAAATGGATTAAATTCATTATTTTACTCAAAATTCTACAAACAATACCCCATAATGACAATGTGAAGTTTGTTTGAAATCTTTGCAAATGTATTAAAAATAAAAAACAAAAAAAGCACATGTACATAAGTATTCACAGCCTTTGCTCAATACTTTGTTGAAGCATCTTTGGCACCAATTACAGCCTCAAGTCTTTTTGAGTATGATGCTACAAGCTTGGCACACCTATTTTTGGGCAGTTTCTCTCATTCTTCTTTGCAGGACCTCTCAAGCTCCATCAGGTTGGATGGGGAGCGTCGGTGCACAGCCATTTTCAGATCTCTCCAGAGATGATCAATCGGGTTCAAGTCTGGACTCTAGCTGGGCCACTCAAGGACATTCACAGAGTTGTCCTGTAGCCACTCCTTTGTTATCGTGGCTGTGTGCTTAGGGTCGTTGTCCTGTTGGAAGATGAACCTTCGCCCCAGTCTGAGGTCCAGAGTGCTCTGGAGCAGGTTTTCATCAAGGATGTCTCTGTACATTGCTGCATTCATCTTTCCCTCGATCCTGACTAGTCTCCCAGTTCCTGCTGCTGAAAAACATCCCCACAGCATGATGCTGCCACCACCATGCTTCACTGTAGGGATGCTATTGGCTAAGTGATGAGCGGTGCCTGTCCTCCAGACATGACGCTTGCCATTCAGGCCAAAGAGTTCAATCTTTGTTTCATCAGACCAGAGAATTTTGTTTCTCATGGTCTGAGAGTCCTTCAGGGGCCTTTTGGCAAACTCCAGGCGGGCTGTCATGTGCCTTTTACTGAGGAATGGCTTCCGTCTGGCCACTCTACCATACAGGCCTGATTGGTGGAGTGCTGCAGAGATGGTTGTTCTTCTGGAAGGTTCTCCTCTCCCCTCAGAGACACGCTGGATATCTGTCAGAGTGAAAATCCGGTTCTTGGTCACCTCCCTGACTAAGGCCCTTCTCCCCCGATCGCTCAGTTTGGGCGGGCGGCGAGCTCTAGGAAGAGTCCTGGTGGTTCCAAACTTCTTCCATTTACGGATGATGGAGGCCACTGTGCTCATTGGGACCGTCAATGCTGCAGACATTTTTCTGTACCCTTCCCCAGATCTGTGCCTCGATACAATCCTGTCTCGGAGGTCTACAGACAATTCCTTGGACTTCATGGCTTGGTTTGTGCTCTGACATGCACTGTTAACTGTGGGACCTTATATAGACAGGTGTGTGCCTTTCCAAATCATGTCCAATCAACTCAATTTACCACAGGTGGACAATCAAGTTGTAGAAACATCTCAAGGATGATCAGTGGAAACAGGATGCACCTGAGCTCAATTTTGAGTGTCATGGCAAAGGCTGTGAATACTTATGTACATGTGCTTTTTTTGTTTTTTATTTTTAATACATTTGCAAAGATTTCAAACAAGCCTCTTTCACGTTGTCATTATGGGGTATTGCTTGTAGAATTTTGAGGAAAATAATTAATTTAATCAATTTTGGAATAAGGCTGTAACATAACAAAATGTGGAAAAAGTGAAGCGCTGTGAATACTTTCCGGATGCACTGTATATAAGGATAATGATTATTGAAGCTCTTACTAAAGGTAATATATTTGTTATTAATGGTATGTTTAAGTAATGTTGTGTATATTCTGTCTCTCAGACATCTTACAAACTTAATTGTGATTTTTATTTTTGGTTTGTTCCTTTTTTCTTTTCTCTCCCATTGTCTCACTCATTTCACCTGTAAAATCACTTTGCCCTGGGCAGTGTTTTTATACAAGGCATGTAAGTGTGCTGATGTAAAAGAAAAGCACTTGGGTCTGATGATACACCATAGTATCATATCTTGTCTTCAAGTATCTGTGATTGCCAAGTAATTTGTTCACCTCCATTTTTCCTGGGTTTCACAGGTGAAAAAAAAAACTTCCAATTTTAAAAGCAGTGTGGGACAAAACACTGTTTTTCAATAAAATTCCTTATTTTTCTATAGCAAATCAAAAACCCTATAAACAACACCTGGTATTATGTTATTTTTTGTCAAAAAAATAATAATATTAGAGAACCTCAAGAATTAATGTACTGAATTCTGCAAACACAACTGCAAGGAATTACATTTTATTTTTATTTTTTTCAAATTCAGCTTTTATACGTTGATTAATAACTTATTCAACAACATTTTTAAGTGTCTGTAATCATTTGCTTATTGGAAAGCAAAATCATACCCTATACGATTATTGTCAGGTGGACTAAAATAATGTAGCATTCGTGCTTGTGATTTTGTGAAGACAGTGAGCACTAGACCTCAAAAAAGTTCCATGCATTTTTCTTTTCAAGAAATTGCTTGTGTGGAATAGTAAAGCAGACAATCGACATTGTGCCTCTTTTGACAGGTTTCTGGAATTTCAGTAACAGTGGGTGGGTTATCAGCTTAGGAAATGCAGTGTTCTAATAATATATGCACATTGGTGTAGATGTAAAAAAACGAAGGTACAGAGTTTGGAGCATCCAATGCATAATGTGCCGAGGGTGGTTTTTCACTTTTTTTTTCCTCAAAATAACCCCAATCAGTATTTCTGTACCCATCCCAAAATTCCATTGAAAATATACAAAAACATCTACGTGATCTCTTAACTGGAATTGTAAGCCTATGCAACTTTTTTATTTATATCCCTCCTATACCAATTTGTCTTATCTGTTACAGTGAATTAAAGTAACAAACATGCTTATAAAATATACTGGTTTTGTTTTTTATGATTTTTAATTGAAGTTCGCCTATGTGACCCTTTCCTGACATTGAGAAGCTCAACAAACAGTTTCTCATCTAAAAATCTTTTGTTTGGGCATAATCTAACCATAATGTAAAGGTGAAGAGGTAGAAACCTTTCTGTGAATTAATAGTTTACTAGTCTATTTTAACTACAAAAACAAATATGGAGAGTTTGTTTTTTAAAATCTTTAAAGAATAGACTGATCAATCCGTTATGTTGATATTTCAGCTGTGTTTCAATATTCACAAGGAATGGTTCTATTGTGCTGCAGAGTTCCCAGCTGTCGCTTTGAAAATGTGATCGTATTGGTAGATGTGCACTTTTCACATGTCAGTGCTGTATGTTCTATTTTGTGCATCTGCCTAAGATTTGCCTGTAACCTATATACAATATGCCATCAGTACCATTACATTTATACTAAAAGAACACCAAAGATATAATAACATGATATTCCTTTGTTTTAAATCGCAATGCTTTGGTATTTAAAGCCACTGCTCTTTTTAAGTTTGCCTCTGGGGGTATACATGTCCATTGTTTACATTAGACTTCCTGTATTGCTTCCCCTTGGGTTATCTTTTGCCTTTGACTTTGAAGTCTTCTTGAGACACACTTCTGTAAATACAGCCTTTTTGACATTAGGTTACGATTTGCATGGCCATTTATGAATTGCTAATTGACTTGCATTTTGTTTAAAACAAATATTTTCCAGTATCATTTTAAATGCCACATTTAGTAAGCAATAATAAGGCTTCAAAAGTACTGATTGAAACCTCTGGAAGGTTTTAATTTCTATTTAAGTCTCTTTTGTAAATTTGTTGCCCTCTGTTTGTTGTTCTAATTCTAATTGGTAAGATTAGCAATACGTGTCAGGAATGACACTAAGACAGTAAGAAAGATCTACTTTGTGGAATACTAAGTGCTGGACTTTTTGCAGAACCTGAGGAAGATTATAATGTCACCAGACTGATCAGAAGTTTAAATTAAGATCAGGTGCTGCTAGAACTCGAAACAGTAGTTTTTCACTGAAAGAGTTGTGGAACTAGCTGGTCAGCTAGCCGGTCAGTTGACTCATGGGGGACCTGTGAGAAGAAATATAATGTTTTTTTTAGGATCAGTCAGTTCACCCCTGTTAATAAGACCCTATTACACTGTTATTAATATATTCCAAATTATAAATAATGTATCTGTGTGATTTGCACCCCCCAAAAGTGTTACCATTATTATTTGGCAATAGTGGTGTGAGGTTGGCAATCTATCATGTTTAGCCACTGTAACCACATAGTTTAAAAGCAGCAGGTAATCATGACTTAAGACTTATTTTTAGGCCATTTTATTTCACTTCTCTTCAAGGGCTTTGTAGAACTCTATGGCTGCTAAGGATGCCTGTGGACAGAGAAAGGGTTGGCGGTCTCACAGCAGCTGCCTCAGAATAGTTGCTTCTGCTTCAGTAGTGCACACTGGTTCAATCGGTTCATGATATGCCATGTTCAAGGTTTTAACCCCCCAAGGGTGGCAACAGTACATTCACAACCCAGAAACTTGCTGCTCTCTCTCTTTTTTCTTAGCTTACGTCCCCTGCCAGCGATGAGAGCAGAGGGTCAGCAGTCTTAAAGCAAATCACTTTAATGCTTGAGGCTGCGCTGGCAGCTTTTGCATAGGCTCTTTTTAAAATCGTGCTGACGTTTACATAAATTAGACAATTAGCGCTTTTGCCATTTTAATAACTACACTGAAGTAACAATGAGTTTATATTTCCTCTCTCCTCCAAGAGGTTGGGGACCCGAGAATTACCTCAGGGAGGAATTAGACAAAAAAAAATGCAGAATGCACAATTAGGGCTCCTGTCCTGGGCTTTCCTCGAGAAAGCATGCAAGCATTTCAGACCATGTTTTGCTTCACATGTTTGCCATATTTCAATTTTGTGCCTGAGCAAGCAAACTTGCAGCTTGTTCACCACATATTTTGCCATCTTACTTGTAGGTCTGCGAAACAGGGCTACTTTTATGCCACTCAGACAAGATGGATATGTGTTTTTTCTTTTTTCCCCTTTTTGTACAAAAAGGATTAGTCATTCTTTTGAAAATAATTTAGTTAGTCGGCATTGAGTTTGTGCAGACACCCTTTGGTCCTTTCCCTGTGAATTGACCCATACTCCTTCTGTATTCACCCACAATGATTTAATCCTTTCAGGAGTTAGAACAGTTGTAAACTTATGTTTGCCTGAATGTTGAATCTTGGAATGGGAAAGAAGGATGGCATTCAATTATACCAGCAAAATAGAAAAAGCTTCGGCACACACTAAAGACAACATGAATAGGGCTAGAACTTGTTGAAGAAAACCTTCTTACAAAAAAGCTGAATGCTTCCTTGTCTTATACATCTACATTCTTAAATGACTTGCTTGTGAAGTGTATTTGTGCTTGTAGACCAATCTTGTGTAGTAAATGGGTCAACATTATTAAAACTTCTACTATTGTATTATGATTTGTGTTCACTTATTTATCCAGATTATCCATCTGTAGCAAGATTTCTATCAAGATGTTGGTGACGTGACTGAAATCACAAGACTTTCAGTTTAAATCAGTCAGACTTTTCGTGGATTTCTTTCCCCTTTGGAAATTAAATTTATGTCAATAGCTAGCTCTTCTACTTTATAAATAATGCATGAGAGCATGGAATAAGTAAATTGTCACATATTTATTTATTTCATGTGAGGCCGAGAACCATTCAGATGTTGCACTGGAATTGTGTTGATTTTCTTTTTCTTTTTATTACATACACATTAGCCCCTTGGTAGCCTCTCTGATCAGTTTCCTTGCTCGGTCTTTCAGTTTGAAGGGATGGTCTGATCTAGGTTTGGTGAAAGTCTTGGTGGTGCCATACACCTTCCATATGTACTAATCATCTTGACTATGCTCCACAGGATATTCAAGGCCTTTGATATTTTTTAAACCCATCCCCTGATCTGTGCCTTTCAACAACTTTGTCCCAAGTTCTTTTGAAAACTCCTTGGTGCTCATGGTTGTCGTTGCTCTGACATACACTACCCAGCAGAGGAACCTACAGGAACTGCTGCATTTTTCCTGAAATCATGTGAATCACTTAATGTGAAAAACATAAGGTGGAGGCCACTTTCTTATCCAACCAAGCTATTTCAGTTTTTAATTGTTATGAATGGGATTGGCTCCGGCTTCCCCGCGACCCTCACCAGGATAAGCGGTTTTCGAAGATGGATGGATGGATGGAATTTTTGTGACTGGGTTACAGCTTTCTAGAATATGTTTTTCACTTTGTGTATGGTACTTTCAGTTGTGTGGTAGGTTGTGTAGATAAATGAAAATTAAAAAACTATTTTACTACATTTTAATTCCAGGCTTCCAAGGTAGCAAAAAGGGACAATTGTGAAAGGGGGTGTAGACATTCTATAGGCACTGTAAATTTAATGCATATTTCTCTAATATGGAAAAAACATTCTAATAAACCGGAAAAATCCAGTATTATAAATCGCACTGCTTTGGTATTCTAACCCACTGTCCTTTGCCTTTTTGCCTCTGGGAATATTAACATCCATGCTGGTGCACATTGGCCTTGCTGCTTTTTGAGATGGTAGTGGTCTATGACGTTGCAGCTCTGGAAGAGAAAAATCAAATCTGGGTAGAAGTATTCATCTTCAATCAACGTCCCTTTCAATGTGAAGTCTTTGTCATTTTAATACCAAGATTCAAACTAGTGTTTGATCCCACCAATTGTTTGGAAATGTTACTTGACATATATAGTATATCATCACACATAGTTAATATTTACTAGTCTACAGGGTATTTTCAATGACTTCATGCCTCATTGTCTAAATCCAAGCACACAGCGTAGCACTGACCTCAGCTGTCAAGTGAGTAAGAGGACATCCATCTGATATTTCACTAAGCCCTGACACATAACATGGACATATTTACAGTACAAGCAAGTGCAAATTAAAAGGCAGTTAGCTAATTAATACATCTTATCAATGTGGTCAACCTGCACCCTGGAAAACAAACAATATAAAAACAGCAAAAAGGAGAAGCATATATCAGACTTCCCTGTACAAAGCTCAAGACTAAGTTAAAAATGGTAAATAATCTCAAATACTTTTTCCGTGAACCTGGGGAAGCAAAACAATTAACCACATTGTGTGTTTGTTCACACTGGCATTTTAACAGAGTGTAGATGTGTGGCAGCTAATTTAAATGTTTTGATAAAGTCAATTTAATTATCAAAAAGTTGAAATTAGCTGCAGCACATTGTCATTCTGATCAAATGACTTAGTAAGTTATGACAGGTAAGTTGTTTTTTTTCTTATTCTTTTTATAACCACCCTATAAATTGTGTCTGATGCTCTGAATTACATTTCTTTAGGTCTGCATGCTCTGCACTACCTTGAATTTTAGGCATGGCAATTGTGAAAGTCATGTATCTGCTGACCCTTAAAAATAACACTGTGTTAGCCCCTGTAATTGTGCCGTGTCGAAATCACCCTTTCACCTTACTTTTGCTTTAATAGAAGCTCTTCACCCCTTGTTTGTTACCTTAATTAGGTCAGTATTTCAACCAATACAAGAATAAGCCCTGTAATAAATAGAGGATGTATTTCCTAGAGTGCAGCCTCTTATTTATTTATTTTAATTATGCATTTTCTTGTATATGTGCTGTTCTTGAATACATATGAGGAAGTTGTATTATTCCTCTTTTTAAATGCAGGCTTGCTGTGGTCCTCTATAAATTGAGATGTGTTTTGCTGTCAGCAGTGGGTGATACAACAGGCCTGCCGTGGATTTGAATTAAAACCGCACCCTCTGTCATTTAATCATCCCTTGTTAACACTGCCTGCCCTGTTCAGCTAGCTCACCGTGTCAAAGGTGACACATTTGTCAATTATTCAACTTTTAAACTCATTACTGCAGACTGTTAGTCAAGAGCTGATGACAACATGTAAATTGGGATAACAACAGCTACATATTGAAGCAATCACTTCATCTGTGCTAACAAGATTCTGGATTTATATTGAAACAAAGGATTTAAAACTCCATGAAAAAAACAACAACAACCTTGAATATCCTCCAATACTCAATTAATTGTTCAGTTCTACATCCTGTTGCTGTTCATGCTTCACTTTAATTTTGATCCTTTCAGAAGACCTTTTGAAATGACTCATTCGGAATTGATGAAATATCCACTGGCTGAAGATTATTTTCAATGACACTTGAGTTTGAAACGGTGTGGTGATACATTCTTCTATATCAGTATGTAAGACTACGAGTGAAATATATATGAGTGTACTACTGAATGTTCACATTAAGTGGATTCTTTAAAGCATGCGAATACTGGCAATATTTGATTTATGAAATGATTATGGTTCCCATCTGCACCTCAATGTTTAGTTTATTCCTGCAACATTTTTGTTTATCAGCGATTGTGAAATCCTGCAAAATTCAATTCAGAGGTCATAATGTTTCAAAGTGTTTTATGTAATCTTATTTTTCAAAACCATGAAAAACATGTATGAATTCAATATATAGCCTACATCATATACAGAAAAAAATAATAATAATAAATAAAAAAAATATATATATATATATATATATATATATATATATATATATAAAACTTCCTGAAAGCACATACCACCCTACCCTTTCTATTATTATTATTTTGGAAGATATTGCAATTCTGAAGTTACTTATAGATGTGTGGATATCTATAAGAATGAGTGGCTTATTGCTAAAAGCCACAAATAAGCCTCAAAGGTCTAGTTATGTGTCTAGTACATAATCAGCAGTGAGGAGAGTAACAGATATATCTAGAAAAAAATGGATTTGCATCATCCTATTTTGACACCTGTTTTTCTACCAATGAAGTTAACTTTGTTGTTTCTGTTGCTGCTATTATATAATTTGCTGTTCTACATGCTTATTATGAATTCTTCTTACTGTTGTTGTCATCAGCATTGTTGTAATTTATCATTTTTAACATGAAAAACATTGTTGTAATTGTATCTTTTTTATCATGGAAAACATTCTTTTAAGTTTGGTGATGGCTGGTTAATAAATGGTTTTACTAAACTTTAGTTTTCTTTCTTCTCTTTTCTTTTAGTTGTTTAAATGTAGGACATAATGCTTTGTTGCTTATTTATTTTCATAAAAAATGCAAGAGGAAGGCAGCCCTGCACTTGAAACCAACAGTTCAATGTGCTGAATATGTTTATAAGCCCTCTGCCAGGCTTTTGTGAGGGAATAGAGTGAACAATGAAGAATGATTTCACTTTTTATTAATGCAAAACCACTTATAAAATATAAGCAAAGTTAAAATCATTGAGTGGAGTGGCGGGAGTGAACAGATCAATCTCTGAGGTACTCATAAACTTATAGTGCTCTTCTAATAAGCTGACTCTCTCTCACCCCTGTACAGATTTTATACTCACAGTACATTAAAAATTCCTATGGACTCTCTACTTTAACCTGAGGGAAGGATTTCTTCTAGAATGTTTGTAAAGATTTCTATAGAAATATGAATTTAAAGCATGTATCTTTGTTTCCCGTCACTATGCAAAAAGCCTTATGAATACCTGTCTCGATTAGTATTCCCAGCTGACAAAATGGAAGCCTGATTTTCTTTACCATACATATTTAATACTGCCTTGGTTGCATTTAAATCTTTTGGCTTCAAAAGCTATATATTTGTATTTGTTTTCATATCTCCTTTGATTTAGTTTTATTTCTATGCAAATTCGTTTTTTTATGTGGCGTTCTCTTCTGTTGCTTTTGTTTTGAAACCTGACTGCTGTTAAAAGATGACACATTTAACTGATTAGGTAAGGTTAACCATGTGGGGAGTTGTGAACCTTGACATATTTTGCAGCACCCTGTATGTGTTTGAAGCGCAAGACCCAAACTATGGGTGATAACATTTCATGAAACCTTTTCCTAGATGGGGCATCTAAATGTAAAAAAACTGTTGTTAACTAGCAGTACAGAAGTGCTTAATGGAATTAACATTTGACTTCATTCGAGTTTTAATTGTTTTCTGCTTCTTAAACAGCTGGGAACTTTGAAATAATTTATAATTGCCAATGTTATGGCAGCTGTAAACATCTAATGAAGTTAATTATTGCTTCAATTAAAAACTTATTACATGAAGAATCTGGGAGCTCCATTGGAAAGAAGCCAAAGGGACACTCCAGGACCATGTTTACAAACCTCTGGTCAAAACCACATGTGACAATTTGTAATAACTGCAACAATATAAAAACATGCAGTTTTTAAAATACATAAACAGCAGAAATATCTTCAGTATAACTTTGTGTTACTGTATACAAGTGTTCCATAGGCAACATGACTTGTGACCTAAAAGGATACTTGCTGTCCTTCAGTAAAGATACAAGAGCAAACGATGAGCCACATCTGATTTGCATCTTTATAGCTTTATAGCTAACGCCCTAAAGAGTGTGTTTATGATATCATGCATTCTTAACGATTTTACCCAAGGCTGACTCCCCCCTGTCTTCCCCCACTTAAAGTGATCTCAGTGTTATTACAGAAAGGTCATTTGTAGTCATGCTGATAAGCCTTTTACATTACAGTCATGGACAAATGTTTGTATACCCTTTGTGACTACCCTTCTGATTTACACAAAATGTCAATTAAATGTCTGAAATGAAGCAAAATAAAATCGGCACAGGGAAGCCCGAGGATTGTTAAAAATGCAAAGTGGCAGAACGTGGCTCTGTCTTCCAGGAGGACGCAGACACCCTGTTTTGTGTCAATTTATGGGAAAGACTGAAAAATTGTAGGTTAGCGCATTTCTGCATTAGGACTGGCATTCTGCTTTAGCTTTGTTGTACTCAATTGAATAGTCTAATCCTGGGATATAGAATCAGATGATTTTCCACAGCTCCTTGCCACATTTAACACGTTGGACTGTTTGTCTTCCGTTTTTGCCCTTTTTAAATATAATTTCACACCAGTATTGTGCAGGATTAATGTTGTACTTTCAGGTTATTTTCAGACCTAACTTTTGGATGTTGAAGGGCATTTCCTTGCATATCGAGAATTTTTTAATGCATAGGGAAAGGATTATCCTTCAGAAGTACACTTTTGTATTCAAATAGATATATACTAATACATTGCTGTGTTAATAGTGGGTGGTGGGATGGTACAGTAGTTGGTGCTGCTGCTGCTTTATGGCTTGTGGGACCCAGATTTGGCCTTGGGTATCTGCCTGTGTGGAGAATGTGTTCTCCCCGTGGTCATGTGGGTTTTCGCTGAGGTGCTCCGGTTTCCTCCCACGTCCCAAAGACACGTGGCTTAGGTTGACTGACTATTCCAAAGTGAAAGTGTGGATTGTGGCGTTTGTGTTTGTGATTTTTCCTGTGGTGGACTGGCATCCCTTCCCTGCCTTGTAACCTATGTGAACTGGGTTAGTCTCTGGTTCACTGTGACCTTGTATTGCATGAAGCAGTTATTGAAAATGAGTGGTTGGATGTATGGATGTTTTATGACTATTTTAGGGCTATAGGACTCTGTATGTTTTTTATGTTGTTAATTTTATGTGATACAGCCAGTGTGAAAAGACCTTTAACATGGTTCTGAAGAGCCCTAATCTAGCAGGTTTTACAGATCAAGCTGTAATTTTTAATCTCTAAAGATTGAAAATATTGACTCCTGCTTCTTTCTGCAGCTGTGTATGTCAATTTAATCATGCACAGATCATTAGGAACAAACACCTTGGCATCCTTCAGTTGTCAACAACCAGAGCTGCCTTAACTGAACATGCGATTTGCTTAATTGACCAATATCCAACACATGTTCAGTATAGAAACTGGCAAGGTAGACCTAGAAAACTACTTGGATTGGGGATCCCCAGCACCAGGATTAGGGACCACTGAAATCCAGTGACAAGGAATCAATCTCTGCAAATAAACACCTCTGCTTTACAGTGCATCCGGAAAGTATTCATAGCGCTTCACTTTTTCCACATTTTGTTATGTTACAGCCTTATTCCAAAATTGATTAAATTCATTATTTTCCTCAAAATTCTACAAACAATACCGCATAATGACAATGTGAAAGAAGTTAGTTTGAAATCTTTGCAATTGTATTAAAAATAAAAAACAAAAAAAGCACATGTACAAAAGTATTCACAGCCTTTGCTCAATACTTTGTTGAAGCACCTTTGGCACCAATTACAGCCTCAAGTCTTTTTGAGTATGATGCTACAAGCTTGGCACACCTATTTTTGGGCAGTTTCTCTCATTCTTCTTTGCAGGACCTCTCAAGCTCCATCAGGTTGGATGGGGAGCGTCGGTGCACAGCCATTTTCAGATCTCTCCAGAGATGATCAATCGGGTTCAAGTCTGGACTCTAGCTGGGCCACTCAAGGACATTCACAGAGTTGTCCTGTAGCCACTCCTTTGTTATCGTGGCTGTGTGCTTAGGGTCGTTGTCCTGTTGGAAGATGAACCTTCGCCCCAGTCTGAGGTCCAGAGCGCTCTGGAGCAGGTTTTCCTCAAGGATGTCTCTGTACATTGCTGCATTCAGCTTTCCCTCGATCCTGACTAGTCTCCCAGTTCCTGCTGCTGAAAAACATCCCCACAGCATGATGCTGCCACCACCATGCTTCACTGTAGGGATGCTATTGGCTAAGTGATGAGCGGTGCCTGTCCTCCAGACATGACGCTTGCCATTCAGGCCAAAGAGTTCAATCTTTGTTTCATCAGACCAGAGAATTTTGTTTCCCATGGTCTGAGAGTCCTTCAGGGGCCTTTCGGAGGTCTACAGACAATTCCTTGGACTTCATGGCTTGGTTTGTGCTCTGACATGCACTGTTAACTGTGAGACCTTAGACAGGTGTGTGCCTTTCCAAATCATGTCCAATCAACTGAATTTACCACAGGTGGACTCCAATCAAGGATAATCAGTGGAAACAGGATGCACCTGAGCTCAATTTTGAGTGTCATGGCAAAGGCTGTGAATACTTATGTACATGTGCTTTATTAGTTTTTTATATTTAATACATTTGCAAAGATTTCAAACAAACCTCTTTCACGTTGTCATTATGGGGTATTGTTTGTAGAATTTTGAGTCAAATAATGAATTTAATCCATTTTGGAATAAGGCTGTAACATAACAAAATGTGGAAAAAGTAAAGCGCTGTGAATACTTTCTGGATGCACTGTACATATGTCACACAGGAATATTTAAGCTCCCAGATCTGAAGCGATGTGCTTTCTCCTAGTGCTGTCCTTTGTCATTGTAGAGCAGCACTGACCTGTGTGACTACGGTGAATCACAGTGAGCAGAAAACGCGGTTGTGACAGCTCTGGGCTGAGAGTTTGAGACGAGTGATTGGTTGCCTCCTCCTTTATAAAACGTAGATTCAGAACCTACCCTCTGCTTCATTCAGTTGAAATAAACACCTCCTGCCTCCATCTTTATCCTGACAGTGCTAAAGGCTTCAATACTAATTGTCATTATCATCAATGATCTTTTGCTAGAGCTTTGGGAATTGCTGGTTTATTTTATTCTGATTATTAAAATAGTGCAGATGATTCTCTCATTAGCTCAATGCTGTACATTGAATGTCAAATACCTTGTGAAATGCAGCAGCTTCAAATGCCCTGTCAACTAACTATATTTCTAAAAACATACTGTTACATTATTGATTTATAGCTGTGCTGCTGCAAGAGTCACTGTTAAGGAGATGCAGTATCTTGGGGGACTGAGCTACATAGATATTCTACTACCAATTAGCAGCTATTTCTTTCTATATGTATAAAGCTGAAGAACTCGTATCCATTGTACAGCATTACTCCACAAATTCTAAATTAGCCAGTACATTTCCTGTCCTGACCAGCTATAATTATAGTCAGTACAATGTGTTTAATTTAAACTGATACAACATGAGTGTTTGTCAACCACTGCACTATGCACGCTCAATATATGGATTATGGTCTGTTCAGAATCTCATGCTCTCACTCAGTCCTCAATACATTTTTAAGGACCCGCTAGGAAGCAACTGTTGTTTTTCACATACACCCCTCAGAAGTTTCTACATTTTAATTTTTTAATTTTTTTTTAGACTGTAGGAATGAAAATGGTTGGACATTTTGTATTATAACCACAGAGGCCATGTCTTTACATCATAGAATCAATGACCTCCACTGTTATTCTCTGACAATTCAAAGTTACAGTGAGAGTGGCCTATGATTTGAGCTAAACGACTTGTGTCAAAAGCCATGACACAAATGATGTATCTAACCAAGCCCGTCATTAACTTCCAAATAGTTCCTAATGGAGATATGAAACTGGACGGATAAGAAGTTTTGCTTGGAGCTGTCATAAATCAGCTCTCCTCAATGACCTATATAAGAAGATGACAGGATTACATAAATTACCAATAGATTCTGTATTGAAACAAAACAAAACAATTGCTATTATTTAGAACGATCAAGCTGTGGATGACTTTAGTACAGATGCCATACTAAATATTCTATTAGAGAACTACATTTTTTGCCAGGCTTTGTAATGCAGATTGAAGCTCACACACCCAGCGTTTAGAAATTAGGTCTTCAGTCACAGTCCATTTACTCTCTGTACTCAAACAAAACCCAAATAAAATACACACTAAAAACAAACATGAAATCGTAATCCAAAAACCTTGGTCCAGTCCATGCAAAACGTTTCTATATCGTATTCACCCATATTGAAGAATTGCTGATGGATGTTGATTGGTTAATCAGCACCCTGAGGACATATTATTTAAAGTGATACCTCTGATTTGGTAGTTGCTGGGGCCTTAACTATATCATTACATAATGCTGTTGTAAAATGTCAAAATGTATTGTCACACCATGGTGGGGAAATAAGCCTAGCTCTTAGTTGAGCCTACCTACCTTTTTATGGTCCCTCTCTAAATACAAACAACTGTGACACAAATCAACAAACATGTGGAGCAAACAATCCAAATCATGACTCATGAGCCAGTTCGAGTTCATTATATAATTTACCAGTTGTCCTCTCCCAAACGTAGCACACTCTTTGGGCTCTGCTCTCAGGCTCAGGTAGCAGAAGGTTTCTTTCTCTGGGTTTCTCTCTCCTCCTCACTTTCTCTCTTCTCTCTTTTTGTTAAGCAGTCTGTATGTGCATATGTACTATAAACACTGTATAGAAATGAACAGTTGGTATCGCCCATTAGCCTAGATATCCATCACATGCAGTGGCTAAATATTTCATAGTGTCTTTACAAAGATAGGAATGCAATTCCTAAAATACTTTGTGAAATACTCTGCTTTCTGTTTTTGAAGAATTACTATATGACTAGTAATCAAAAGAAAATTTAGATTGGAGGTATGGTTGCATCAATTCACTATAGGGCACTGTCACAAAGTTCTCTTTCATCCTAAAGGTTTTTCGATTTTCATGAGCACATCAAAATAACTTCCTGCAGTGCAAACTTTATATTTTGTTGCACATTTTGTTCTTCTTTTATCTCCACAATGCTTACAAAAAGTTCCAATGCATCTACACCTTGATGTACTGCCCGTGAGAAGCTTTCCCATAGCTTTGTGAAATTTATTTTTTCATCATTGCTCTAAAACACAAGTGCATAAGTGACACTAGAAGCTCTTATGATCTCTCAATAGGGGCATGTCTGAATATAGAGACATTTGCATACCTTCTCAAAAGTCTCAGCATTCAACCTGGAAGACATAGATTTGTAAAAGTTTATATATATATATATATATATATATATATATATCATGATGGTTAATATTTTTGGAATCCTGAAGAAAGTCATTTGACATTGCTGTTGTTTATTTTATAAAAAGTACACTGGATATTTATGAAACAAATTACAAACTTCTTCAAATTTATAAAAAAAAGAACAGTTTTTAGTAGCTTCTACTTATCTCTTTTAGTGTTGGGTCACAGTTATTGGATCATGCATGAACGAGGTTGCCTGTGTTTCCTCGACCCAGTCAATACATTACTTTTAGGGTCTCCTGGCCTCCTGTAAATGGTCCACTTTCCTCCAAGCAGCTGCAGGCAGTGAATTTATTGTTCATGTAAAATGATAATCTTATCATTAAAAAAATATTAATGTGCTTTGCTATACTGCTCAGCTGGTTGTGGCATAAACCTAGGCCTTTAATATATCACAGTTTTCTGAGTTTCACTGTGCTGTTGCATGGCTCATTTCCCAAGGAGGTCAAAGTAAAACTCCTGCAATGTGCCAAACTCCTATCCACATAAGCACGATAGCTGGCATTCACTCTGGGATTGGCTAGCCCTGCATAACTCAGTTTTCCTCTACTGTGGTGAGGCTATCTAGTGAAACGGATTGAGACCGGCTAATGCACACTGCCTTGCTAATCCAGCAGAAGGAAACAGTCCTCTGCTCTGACCCTCTGGAGGAACAGTAACAAGTCCTGTCCAATGTAAAGCAATGAAGGCAGCATGTTCAGCACGTTGATTCGCACAGAGAAGGATCCAGCTGAAAATCATTTAGGCTAAATGCCAACTAAGAATAGATGTCGAATCAATCAAGCACAGCTGTCTGTCTGGAGAATTAATACCTATCATAAAAACAGCCTGGTTTCTGCCTCAGAACTGAAGGAAAGCATATGCACTGAAGTAAATATTTTTAACCCCCTTATTTCATCCACATGGGTTGAAGACTTTTTGCATTGTATTTCATGGTCTAATAAACGCACTAAATCGTTCTTTTAGATACCATGGTCCATACAAATCCACTGAGAAACAGAAAATTAATAATAATAATAATAATAATAATAATAATAATAATAATATTTTACCATCACTTTTAGAGGATAGAGAATCAGGATGCTGACATTTGGTAATTGTCAGCAATTTAATGCTGCCATTTCACAATTTATTATATAAATCATTTTGTTGTTTGATCAATGTTGTCTTGTTCAGCTTGCTATAGGTGGATATTCTTTGTTTGGACTTCCAAGATATAAGGTTATCATTACCTTCTATTGAAGCAGATTGTGTTTACTTGCTATCTTATCTGCCTATCTGCCTTCCCATCTTTTCTTGCACTGACAAATGAGATTACATTGATTTTGAAGAAGATAAACTGGGCTTTTGTCCTTTTCAATTACTGCATACAGCTGCACTGTATTCCTTCCCTGAGAGATGCGTTTCTGAATCTTGCCGAGCAATCTAAAAATAAAAATAGCATATAAATGCCAGAATAGTCAAAAAAGATGCCAAGATATCAGATACTAATGCCTTGAGAAAGCCTCGCATTTGTAGGGCAAGACGTCAAAAGTATTGTTGTCTTCCTTTACTGTCACAGATTGTGTGTTACTTTAAATCCCACACTACGTATCCAAAATAACTTCAAAGTCTAAATGTAGCCTCATCTTTATTCATTCTCCCTTCAGTTAAAGGTCTTAATATGAGAAACAGTTCTGTGTTGATATTTAGCATCTATTTCCATAGCAGTGAGAGCACAAACTTTTTTTTTGTGTGTCTCTCTCACTCCAGATCTCACGGCACTTTAAACTGCAGCCTTTAACCTTCTATCTTTCAAGCTGTGTTTGTTGGGAAACTGGAGATGAATAGCAGTTAGCATTAAGAAGAATTAAGAACTGTCAGCCTTGTTCTATTGGGCTCGGAAAGTCCTTAAATCTCTTGGCTTTGGCAATCCATCTATGTCCAAGGCTTCAGAGAAAGAAAGATAGATGCATTCAATAAACACAGTCCCGAAAAAGCTGCAGTCAATGAATAAGACTGATAAATGGGGACATGAACTTTTTGGATGTCTGAGAGTTTCATTTGACAAACTCATTATTTTTCTTTTTTTCCCTTTAAGATTATTTTGAAAAAATTAAATACTAATTATAGTTTTAGGTGAGTTGAAAGATATTTGTTGTGTTTTTGTGCTATTGCTTAGCTGTATATCGTTGCTGACAACATTGCTTACATGGACATTAATCTCTTTCAGAAGATTGAATTTCCCAAATTAGCAATATCTTCATGTTTTCTTTCCACCAGCACAAAATGTAAGGCATATAGGTTGCTTCCACACATTCAAATTTTGTATCATCCAATGAATGTAAAAGAGGGAAAAAACAACAATATGTATATATTCAGCTTTTCAAAACATTCATACAGCAACTTTGAAGGATCATAAACCAAATTATATGTTATGTCTAATATTGTATTATAATTATTGAAATACAACCCATAAACTTATTTTAAATTGTATGCTTTTTCTGCTTTCCAGTATTTCATGACTGTGTATTTATTTTATTGTAATTGTGTATATTGTTGTTATGATATGGAATCCTGGGTAACTGAAATATCCAATCCAGCAATTGGAAACATTGATTAAACATAAAGTGGGGTTGACTAAATTTGCAGGTGATATTTGCCAAGAATACCCAAATAAAACTACAAATTTTAGGGTGAATTATTTGAGCTGCAGTAGACTGTAGATATAGTGTCCGTTTGCATTGTCAGTTTGCATATCTAGAATTAGTTTGCATTTGCTGGGTTTCATATTGTTAGGTCGTAGACAATCTCTTACAACACTCAACATTTCTCATTTGGATTCCATCATTTCTTTTCCCAAATGGGGCTACTAAAGGGGGAACTAAGGGCCTCCTGAATAAGAAATGAATATAAAAACACCATCTCTAATGCATATACCAGCTGTCACACATTCTATTGCAATGTTTAGCATATTTTTGTTTACATTTTAAAAAAATCTTTTATCATTTAGTCTCTGCCAGAACAACATCTTCAAGGTACTTTATTTACACCTGGAGTGGATGCGGGTGAAGAAACCTATTTTATATCCAGGATGAACCAATGTTATTTTTGATCCATGAGACATTGAAGTTATGAATGCTCGTACCTTTAATGATACATTATAACAAGTAGACTAAGATTAGCAATATATTGTTAAATAATTCAACCTGTGAAATAGAATGTGATGGCCAACTCTGACATTATTTCTCAGTATTGGGAGTGAATTGAGCAAATCATACCAAGTGAGCTCCCACCTGACAGACTAAAGCCGACTGTTGGGTTTGTTTCCTACCACACAAAGAGTGATTTAGGCTGAAGTGTAAATGCTCTGAAATAAACGACATATCTAAGCACACGTAACTTTGGCGTTTAAAAACGAGCAACTTTAATTTGCAGAGACTGAAGTAATTCCAATTCGCCTTATGAATATTCTGCACATTCAAAGCAGAGCAGGAGTCAAAGCTGTCTCTTGTTTCCTGGCAAGCCGGCAGCCCTGTTTCTATATGTAATCCTCTACTTTATGAATATTGCAACTGTTATAAATAATTCAAACATATTTATAAAGAATTAAAAAAAAAAAAAGAAGACAAAAAAAGACTTGTTCTACAGGGTTGTAACCGAAGTATTATACACACACAAAATAGTTTCCTTTGATACAAAAGTCATTGTCAAAGTAGTCCCCTTTTCTACTTTGAATGCAGCTCTAATTAGCCCTAAAACAACACTTAGTGAACATTTCTCGCTGCTTGCTCTGACATGCAAATCATTCTTCTGGTGTATTATCCCCTGCACAAATAGCATTGGACCACCTATGTATCAGCCAATAATACTTATTTTTAATCCACGTTAATTTACTCTAATGTTTTATAGCCTGCTGTGTTTACAGCATAACACAGAAGCAATGATACTTGAAAGAAGAATTCCACACTGAATTGGATCATCACAGAGGTGTTTACTGCATGTTTTAAACCCTCTCTGATATGGCTAATAATTAGTTTGAGGTCATTCTTCTAGACCTTAAAAAAGGCTCAAACAAAAAGATTAAAGAAACTTTGATAAAACTACACTCACCTAAAGGATTATTAGGAACACCATACTTATACTGTGTTTGACCCCCTTTCGCCTTCAGAACTGCCTTAATTCTACGTGGCATTGATTCAACAAGGTGCTGAAAGCATTCTTTAGAAATGTTGGCCCATATTAATAGGATAGCATCTTGCAGTTGATGGAGATTTGTGGGATGCACATCCAGGGCACGAAGCTCCCGTTCCACCACATCCCAAAGATGCTCTATTGGGTTGAGATCTGGTGACTGTGGGGGCCAGTTTAGTACAGTGAACTCATTGTCATGTTCAAGAAACCAATTTGAAATGATTCGACCTTTGTGACATGGTGCATTATCCTGCTGGAAGTAGCCATCAGAGGATGGGTACATGGTGGTCATAAAGGGATGGACATGGTCAGAAACAATGCTCAGGTAGGCCGTGGCATTTAAACGATGCCCAATTGGCACTAAGGGGCCTAAAGTGTGCCAAGAAAACATCCCCCACACCATTACACCACCACCACCAGCCTGCACAGTGGTAACAAGGCATGATGGATCCATGTTCTCATTCTGTTTACGCCAAATTCTGACTCTACCATCTGAATGTCTCAACAGAAATCGAGACTCATCAGACCAGGCAACATTTTTCCAGTCTTCAACTGTCCAATTTTGGTGAGCTTGTGCAAATTGTAGCCTCTTTTTCCTATTTGTAGTGGAGATGAGTGGTACCCGGTGGGGTCTTCTGCTGTTGTAGCCCATCCGCCTCAAGGTTGTACGTGTTGTGGCTTCACAAATGCTTTGCTGCATACCTCGGTTGTAACGAGTGGTTATTTCAGTCAAAGTTGCTCTTCTATCAGCTTGAATCAGTCGGCCCATTCTCCTCTGACCTCTAGCATCAACAAGGCATTTTCGCCCACAGGACTGCCGCATACTGGATGTTTTTCCCTTTTCACACCATTCTTTGTAAACCCTAGAAATGGTTGTGCGTGAAAATCCCAGTAACTGAGCAGATTGTGAAATACTCAGACCGGCCCGTCTGGCACCAACAACCATGCCACGCTCAAAATTGCTTAAATCACCTTTCTTTCCCATTCAGACATTCAGTTTGGAGTTCAGGAGATTGTCTTGACCAGGACCACACCCCTAAATGCATTGAAGCAACTGCCATGTGATTGGTTGGTTAGATAATTGCATTAATGAGAAATTGAACAGGTGTTCCTAATAATCCTTTAGGTGAGTGTATATATCAGCTTAATTGAAGGCAGACACAGGCACACTAATACAACTATTTCTTCTTTCCATCTTATTCAATTACTTGGTTTATATGGACTAGACTTTTTGACCTGGCATGCACATATTACGCAGATTCTTAATTTGAAAGCATAAGCATGTCCCGCACATAGCAGTCTTTAGAGGCAGGGTCAGGCTATCATGTTGAAAATAGCTTATTTTCTGCCTGGGTGTCATAAGATTGCAGTTGGCAACATTATCCCGTTTAAACTTGTGTAACTCCATAGTTCAAATGTCATATTAAAAGAGAGAGAAAAGTCGGGAACTATGAATGCTCAAATTGCCGTGGTATTGCATAAAGCTCTTCTCATGAGACCTTGTTTCTTAAATAAGTCCGCAGCCACAGATATGTTTGTACCCCCTTCAATATTTGCTATCTGACTACAAGCTAAAGTCTCTCTCAAAATATTTCCCAATGCTGTAAATCATCTGTGAAGTCATGAGAATATTGACGTCTTTATATGACAAAGATTGCATGGTTAGCTTTAACTGAGTATTTTAGTGCCCTGCATGGCCAGACAGTAAACTGATTCTTTACCACACTGCACTGTGCAAATCTATAGGAATTGAGATCTAGAAGCAAACTGTCAAGAAATTGAAACTAATCAAAATTATGTTGTGGGCATGGTGTGTAACACCCTTATTTTACCTGGCAGCAAAGGTAAAATCAAGCCACAGGCAGTGCTGCTATCCTAGAGGATAATTTCACAAAGCTTTGATGTTATTCAGTTTAAAAACACTTGTGATGGCATTCCCTGACTGCCAGCAGCTTTTCTGTGTTCCTGGTTTTAGTTATGCAACGTGTGTCATGAGAAAGTGTGCGTGATTGTATTTTTATTGAACTGTTTTAAATGGAGGGTAAACAGTTGAGTTCGAAGCGCTGAGTGGAAAGTGGAGATTTGTCATTTAGAGGCACAGGGAATATACAATGCAGGATGTGTGGTTAATATATTCTTAAGAGAGAGTATTTCCCACCACAATAATTTAACAACACACATTAATTTATGTCTTAATCAACACAGAAAATATACTCATTTTGTTTGGAAGGCACCCTGCAATCTGTTTCGCTGCTCCATACACTGCATTTCACGATGGTGTCAATGTGCATTTCCATTTTTTAATTACAGTGCAGTCATTCTTATAATAACAGACACCTGAAATATTGTTTGTGACACAATCCATTTAAACTCATGCCCTGGTGAAATATGGCTCTTATTTTGAAGTCTTTATGATGGGGCCTTCTCTTAGTAACAGATGGGGCTGGGGTGCAACATATAAATAACCATTCCTTTCAGGTTAAATGCCCAGCTTCCATGATGTATGTCCCAAATATATTTGAATTCCATATTGAATAAACAATAGTGTGCAAAATTAATAATGTTTCATGGAAACCTATTCACATATGGATGTAAATAAGTGGCATATACACTGCAAGGCACACTAGCACAGGAACTCTGCATGCATTTTTTTATGCTCAAGATTTATGAAAAGTGCTTAAGGCCACACACGGTGTTATCTGCATTAATTTCTCTGACAGCACTCTTGTCAGATGCTCCTCTGAGTTACCAGGAAGCTGTGATTGAAAAGGAATCTACGAAGTCCCTGTATTTTGGAGATATGCTTTAACATTTCTGCACTCCCTAGAATATCATCAGCTGCTGTATATGGTGCCACAGAGTTCAACCCCTTAATTTTTATTTGACACCCAACTTTACACTCAGACAATGTTTCAGAATCGCCAAACATTACAATGGTTTAAGTAGGAGTACTTACATGTTACATAGAATACAGCAGAAAAACTGTTCATTCAGCCCTAAGATATAGGCTACTTTATTACAATGTAGTAATAACTTTCAAAGTACCTTTGGGTAAGATATGTTAAAATAGCAGACTCAGAAGCATGAAAAGTGAAAATGTTCCCGCTATGTCGATGTCATGTAACTATAAGGCTTTATTAACTCTATATTACTATATTACGAAGCATTGATCAAACATTTAGCACATCAAAAAAAGCACATTAATATAAAGTGTTCACATTCTGTATATTTCTGGTTAGTATTGGAAATATACTGTTTTAACATACTATGTAGGTTTGTAGGATGGCTGTGCAGAAGCATACATTATCGGTTTGTGTGAATATAAACTAACATGAATTTGTTAAATATGTATTGTGTTCTACATTTAGTATTGACCTGTGTATAAATTATGTTGGTTTGTGCTGATCATATCACTCTCTGCATACAGCATGAGCTTGCGTCATGTTTAAGCATGCAGAGGTGTCATTTTCTGTATTTTTTAATGTACAGTTCTATACTTTCACTGCATAGCAAGATGTTTTCTGCCCCTCGTGAGATTAACAGTATGTTTGTGTAAGACTTAAGGACATACCCAATTAGTAAATCTCAAACACAATTATAATCTTAAAAGATTTCATCAGGTAGCAAGATCTCCAAAGTATTTTGTTTAAGTTAAATATTTTCTTTTGTGCTTTTAACAGGATTTGCATGGATTATACCTTAGGCTACCCTGAACTCCCAACGGCACACTTGTAGTCCAAGAAAAATCAATAAACTAAATCATGTCTATATCTGTATATAATTACATATACAATTTTACATGTTTTAAATGCCAATTATTAATATAATTTAAAATTCTGAGTTCTAGTATACTATTGCTGCCTATTGTTGTTAACAGCCTTATTAAGAAAATAATAATAATAAAGAATTACTGGATTTTCAGTCTTTTTTATTACATTTATGACTCAGATTATTAACTTGCTGCACATGGAGTGAATTGGTTGGTGAAACTGTTCGCCGGCAGATTTGCTAGGATGTATGCATTACAATTGAAACCCTTCCTACAGTTTTATGTGCATGCAATTACATTCGACCTATGACATCTGCCATTTAATTAATGAATCTGCAGGCTACTTTAGCAATGCACAGTTTTCTATGGAGGGTTAATTTAACATAAAATAATGTAGCATTGTGTCTGTAGGAAAACCTTGTGAGAAAGCTATTAAGTAGACAAAATAAACTGAAAATAATTAATTCAAATATAAACCAAAGAATATAAAACATTTGTGGCTAAGAAATACATGTGGAGATATTCAGTGCCTGAAAAGGTTATTTTAACGTGTAGATTGTCACTCTGTATAACCAATCTATGATTGATGGAAATCCACATATGATAACAGTACCAACAGTATGAAAGAAAGTGAGTGGATACAGCTTCAAGTATAATACAATTGAATTAAAGCAGATATTTTATTTTATAAGTACCTGGACACAATTGCAAAACTTTTTAGATCTTCTGATTACACAGTGAGTATTACTATTTCAGCCATTTTCAGATGTTGTTTTGTTTAATTATTTTAAGGGTCAGGGGGTTTGGGTGGTGATAAAAAAACATCTTTAGTGAAGTAATAACCTTAATGAAGAATAAATTCACCTTGGGTATGGGCGTTTGCTAAAAAATATAAAAAGATTAATAGGTAACACTTTACAATAAGTCTCCCTAGTTACACTCTATTTACATAGTAAGTACTCAGTAACAACAGTCATATTCAAAAGTTTTAGGCAGGTGTGAAAAAATGCTGTAAAGTAAGAATGCTTACAAAATAGACTATTATATATTATATATATAGATTATATTTATCAATTAACTAAATTGCAAATTGAGTGAACAGAAGAAAAATCTAAATCAAATCCATATTTGGTGTGACAATCCTTTGCCTTCAAAACAGCATCAATTCTTCTAGGTACACTTGCACACAGTCAGGAATTTTGTAGGCATATAGTCAGGTGTATGATTAAACAATTATACCAAACAGGTGAGGTTGCTGAAGACAGTTTACTGTCAAAAGTCATACACCATGGCAAGACTGAGCACAGCAACAAGACACAAGGTAGTTCTACTGCATCAGCAAGGTCTCTCCCAGGCAGACATTTCAAGGCAGACAGGGGTTTCCAGATGTGCTGTCCAAGCTCTTTTGAAGAAGCACAAAGAAACGGGCAAACGTTGAGGACCGTGGACGCAGTGGTCGGCCAAGGAAACTTACTGCAGAAGATGAAAGACACATCATGTTTAATTCCCTTCACAATTGGAAGATGTCCATTAATGCTCAAATCAGCTCAGAATTGGCAGTAAACAGTGGGACCCTGGTATACCCATCTACTGTCCGGAGAAGTCTGGTCAGAAGTGGCCTTCATGGAAGACTTGCCGCCAAAACTCCATACCTCTGACGTGGCAACAAGGCCAAGTGACTCAACTATGCATGAAAACACAGGAACTGGGGTGCAGAAAAATGGCAGCAGGTGCTCTGGACTGATGAGTCAAAATTTGAAATATTTGGCTGTAGCAGAAGGCAGTTTGTTCGCCAAAGGGCTGGAGAGCGGTACACGAATGAGTGTCTGCAGGCAACAGTGAAGCATGGTGGAGGTTCCTTGCGAGTGGGGGCTGCATTTCTGCAAATGGAGTTGGGGATTTGGTCAGATTGAATGGTCTCCTCAATGCTGAGAAGTACAGGCAGATACTTATCCATCATGCAATACCATCAGGGAGGCATCTGAATTGATGCTGTTTTGAAGGCAAAGGTTGGTCACAACAAATATGGATTTGATGTAGATTTTTCTTCTGTTCACTCTGTTCACTAATCTATTAACATGTCTATTTGTGAAAGCAATCTTACTTTACAGCATTTTTCAATGTACTTAATATGTAATAATGATTAACAGTATATGTAAATACACAATTTAACCTACATTTGTAACACAGATTCCAACTCCTCCAGGGGGATTCCCAACTTTCCCAAGCCAGCTGGGAGAAATAATCCCTCCAGCGTTTCCTGATTTGGCCTAGAGATCTCTGTCCAATGGGCCCTGCCCATTTTAGCTCCAAAGGTAGCCTCCCGGTGGGCATCCTTCCCAGATAGCCCAATGGGCGGAGATCTTGAGACTTGAAAATTGGGACCAGTAATCACATGTGCATTTAAAAAATAAAAACTTCATTTTTACACATTAAGTACATTGTAATAATTCATAATTACTGTTCTTATGAGTATCTACAAATGTATTTACTTAGTACTTACTATGTAAATACACTGTAACTGGGAGACTTATTGTAAAGTGTTATCAATTAGGAAGGTCAATAAGAGACGCATCTATTTGTAATATATATAAAATAATATTATTGTATATTAGGTGTGTTTTTGCAGGTATATAATTAATATCTGCACGAAGAAAGCAATATGAAATGTTTATATTCTAAAACCATGAAACAGAGGCAGAGAATGATCATACACATTCATTTACCACATAGGTTCATGTCAAATTATGAATTTTTCTATTTTTATCCTCCCATAACTCCACATTGCCTGTCTTATGCAGCAAATTGCCCACAGCCCGGCACTCCGGCACATGCAAATGAGCCTCGTGGACTTTCTGCAATTTCCTGTAGCTGACAGTGACTTTCCCAGGATTTAAACAAAGTTAACTAAGTATCTTATTAATCTGTCTTGCAAACCGGGTCTGGTCCACCGTTTGAGCTTTCCTCTGTTTTATATTATCTGAAAATCTTAATAATGTTAATAATGTATCAGTCTTTTGACATGTACCATATCTGAACAGATAAGGAGAGAAAAGTTCTCAAATTAGTATAAGAAAAAGATAGAGATAAGTAAAGAAGCTTTAGGAGAAATAGAGAAATGGGTAGTGTGAACACAATGAGAGATGCCAAGTCATGTGAGACCATCTTTATCCTGGATTCGACTTGTCGCATTCTTCATAGATTGTCATGAAGAATTGCTCCAGATTGGTTTATATGTTTTGTGTTTTATCTGTTTGGGAAGACACCTGTGATTTCTAGGTAGAATTTATGACAATGAACAGAGATATTTATTACATTTTATGTATTGATAATAACTGACTTATCATTGTATAGTTTTTTATTGTATGATTTTAATGTTAATTAAAAGGGTTAATTTTCTACTTAGCTTTTACTATAATGATTTGGAGATACCTTTTAACTATTTAACCCAAAACAAACGTTTCTAACATTACTCTAAAGAACTATATTTAGGAGTGATTACCAATTAGCTTAAGGTTCAGTCTTTCTTGAGAGGATGATTTATACAGTGTCTTTTCAATACCTAAGCAGAAACAATTGCTTTATTTCATACACATCACCCAGCAGTTGCAATCATATGTAGATGTTTGTCTCTTTTCTTAAAGGATAAATGATGGGAAGTAATTATCCCAAATATATGTACATGAGAATGAGAACTTATTTATTTTTCCAAAATGTAAATTAATTAAAATGTATTTTAAGTCATTCATTTATTCATGTGTTTGTGTGATACAGTTATAATGTAGTTAACACTTGGAGGTTCATATGTTTTCCTGGCTGATACGTCTCTTTAAAGATTCAAGATTAAAAGGATTACAACTCATCTTTATAAATGTAGCTTATCTTTGTTTTGAAAACCCAATAATATCAACACAAACCAAACAAAAAGAAAGCCTTCTGGTCAACTGAAAGCCCAAGAGTGACATAAACAGTCAGGAAGTCAATTAAAGATGTTGGATGCATTAATTGAGCAATAATTACAAACAGTAATTTTCTTTTTCTTTTTCTTTTTTCAGAACTTGGCCCCAATTAAATCTGGCTAATTAGATCAGAATGTTAAGTCCACTGCCCATCAGTTGAGCACACACAAAATCTCTCACAACTGGCTACCGAAATTAAAACGCTAATTATAAAGACAAAACAATTGACAGCAAATTTGAATGTTGCAGTTCAAGCACGTTTTTTTTTTTTTTTTTCAGGGAAAAATATAAGTAGTTAAATGAGTTCTGAAGAGAAAACATTTGTCAATCAATTAATTCTGTCATTAAGAAGAAATAAGGGACAAGTTCAGTGGTGGTTATAAGTGAAAATTGAAGTAAAACATTGCTATTATTATTATTAGAAAAAGTAGTAGTAGTAGTATTTACAGTATAAAACTGATTACTTTATAATGCATAGTAAATAAAAGTATGTTACATTATATTGTGGGGTTAGTTTAAAGGATCCAGTTACCGTCTCATACATGTAAATAGTTTTCGTTTTTTCTATGTTTTTAGTAAAATATATATATATTTGCTACCATAGTCTATCTCCATATGTCTGCATAAGAATATATTTTATATATTGTGACTGTTAGAGTTCACTCCTTTCATCCCCTATACACATGGAGATCAATAGGGATGCAGTTTCAGAGGTCAGAAGGAAAATGTGACTATAACAACATTTGAGGGAGGAGCTGACAGACTTTGTTATATTAACAAAGTGGAAATGGAATGGTCAGCAATAATTTTACAGCACATATCTAGAAAATGTGACTCAGAATGCATCAAAATAATATAGTAGAATGCGTGAAAAATATAAGTGTGGATTATAGATGGAAACGACACAGTTAATTTTCAGAACAGTTAATTTGAAGGGGACTCGAGGTGTATGGTGAGACGTCTTTGGTGCCTTGTCGAGGAACACCGAAAATGAAAGGGAGATTTTCAATGGCATCTTAGATTTTCAACGGAGTCGTCCCAGAAATGACTTGGAGAGGGAAGGTCAACCATTGACAGTGGTGATTGAAGAGAGGTAATTAGGCGCTGATTCTGGAAAGAGATGATAAATGTGGAAGTAAGAGGGTGAGGATGTGATAGAGAACTCGCCTTTCTGGAGATCAAGGCTAGTGGGCTGCCTCTGGACGTGGCAGGAATCACAGGAATCACAAAACATTCGGCAGAGATTAAATGCAATAATCAAATCCTGCTTTACAAATGTCAGCAGAAATTCCACATTCTTGCACGCAAATACACTAATACAGTCATGTGCATCAGCAATAAAACATAATTCTTCATATAATGTAGTCATAAAAAGTTGTTTCTATCATCATCGTTATTGTTGTTATTATTATTGATATATTTCCATTTACATGCCTACAAAAGGCTGTGCTGCATTTTAATTAGTGGTTTTAGAAAACTGAAATGCTGTTTACAGCACTGCGGAAGTGTGTTCTGATGTGATCTGTAACCTTGCCAGGTTATTATTATTATTATAGAGGTTATTCAAGATATTGGATTTTTTTTTCAAATGAAGTCCCTGCTACAAATGAGAATTTGTCAACTTGTTAACTTTATAACAGACAATATTCACTGAATGCTGTTGGTTATCTGCCTTGCAATAAGTAAGTTAAAGGGAAGCTGTGGTGCTACTTAGGCTCTGAAGCAATAACTTCCACTTTCATTGTGTGGATTAATACATTAAAATCAAGATGAGCAGGTTTTGTGCAGCTCTTTCATAAAGATCCCTGGTAAAAATAGATCTGCTACATAGCCAATGTAGTTATCTAACTAAATCTAAGAGGGGGTGTGTATTTAAATCAGAAAGAATGAAGTTATTTACAGGCTTCTTTGCCTGTATTAAAAGACTGCAAGTGAAGTCATCTGTTCTTAATAATCATCTTCAAGCTTAGCTAACAGACAAGACTTCAATTAAAACCATTATTAAAAGGATAATAGTGGCTCAGCTAAATTTAAATCAGAACAGGACTGAATGGAATCAAATAATTGTTTCTTTGAAGGGCATGAAGTCAGATTTAATTAATGTTACTGATCTTAGTTAGAACATCTATTTTAACCATTCCCACTAAACAGTAGACTGACTATTGGGCAATTGCTAAATGTGAAGCAGACCTATAGACACAGGGAAATCAAGGAGATTAGCTAATTCAAGGCCCCCCATTTGTTTATTTTAAATTAAAGATATCCCTTACAATTAACATTTTTTATAGAATAAATTAAAAAATGTAAAAGAAAAATCTCAAATGTAAGATAAATAGATACATAAATAAATAAATACATACATGTGTACCTACATTTATTAGATTGTTGGCTGGCTCCCAACTCCAGAGACCCACACACCTGTTTCCCTTTCTGATAAGATGGGCTCTGCAGGGGATAAAAGGATAGAAACTCCTGTAGAGGCTGTTTTTTTTAAATCTCTGTTCAAACTTACATGCAGTTACCTGGGGGGCTTGGCTCCTTCTGTGGGTGAGATGCTTCTTCCATAAGAACATAGGAAAGTTTAGAAATGAGAGGAGGCCGTTCGACCCATCATGCTTGTTGGGTGTTCAATACTAACTAAGTGATCCAAGGATCCTATCCAGTCTATTTTTAAATGTTCCAAATTTTCAGTTTCAACCACATCACTGGGGAGTTTGTTCCAGATTGTGACAACTGTCTGTGTGAAGAAGTGTCTCCAGTTTTCCATTTTGAATGCCTTGAAGCCCAATTTCCTTTTGTGTCCCTGGGTCCGTGTGTCCCTACTGATGTGGAAAAGCTCCTCTGGTTTGATGTGGTCGATGCCCTTCATGATTTTGAAGACTTGGATCAAGTCCCCACATAGTCTCCTCTGTTCCAGGGTGAAAAGGTTCAGGTTCCTCAATCTCTCCGAATAGGACATTCCCTTCAAACCTGGAATAATTCTGGTTGCTCTCCTCTGAACTGCCTCTAGAGCAGCGATATCTTTCTTGAAGTGTGGAGCCCAGAACTGTCCACAGTATCCAGATGAGCTCTAACTAGTGCATTGTACAGTCTGAACATTACTGCTCTTGTTCTCAATTTTACATGTTTTACAATATACCCTAGCATTCGGTTTGCCTTTTTTTTTCATTAAGATGCTCCTCTATTTTCTGTCTAATAATTTTTTCCAACATTTTACAAGTAATGCAGGTGAGACTGACTGGGCTGTAATTTCCTGGCTCAGTTTTGTCCCCTTTCTTGTACATTGGTATGACATTTGCTGTCTTCCAGTCAATTGGCACATCCCCTGTTCTAAGTGTCTTTTGGAATATTTGAGTTAGTGGCCTATAAATAATTTCCCGAATTTCTTTAAGTACTGTTGGAAATATACCATCTGGCCCAGGTGATTTGTTGGTTTTTAATTCTGCTAGTCCCTTTAGTACCTGCTCCTCATTTATCTTGATCTCTCTTAAGGTTTGACTGGGCTGATTGTTAACCTGTGACATGTTATCCGTTTTTTCTTTTGTAAAAACCTCTGTGAAATACTCATTTAGAACATTTGCCACATCTTGTTTGTTTTCCAAGATACTTCAATTTTTGCCCTTTATCTGTTTCACTTCCTCCCTTACTGTCCTCTTGATGTTGTAGTATTGAAAAAAGCTATTTGCATTAGTTTTAGCTCCAAGAGCTATTTTTCTTTCTATTTCCCTCCTTGCTTTCCTGATCCCTTTCTTAAGATCTCTTTGCAGTTCAACATATTCTTTGTATTTTGTTTAATCTCTATCCCTTTTGTGTGTGCTATACAACATTTTCTTTCTCTTGATATTTTCTTCATACTTCTATTAAACCATTTTGGCTAATGTTTTTTGGTCCTCAATTTGCTAAGTTTTGGTACAAAATTCTCCTCAAGTAGATTTCCTGAGCCTCAAGTAGTATATTTTCTTCTAAGTGCCATTTCATACCTTCAGGTTTGCTTTTCTAAAATTGTAGATCATTGTTTTAGACTTGGTCCTTTTTTTTAAAGAATGCCTCAAAGCTAACCATATTGTGATCACAGTTTGCCATTGATTCTCTAACTAGTGTCCCTCTGACTCTATCTTGGTCATTTGAAAAGATCAAGTCAATGCATGCACGCTCTCTGGTTGGTTCCCTGACAAACAGTCAGAAAGCAGTCATTTACCATCTCAACCATTTCTATTTCTGCTTCTGTAGTCCCAACTGGGCTTTCCCAGTCTATGTTTGGGCAATTGAAATCCCCCATTATAACAGCCACATCTTTGCTACATGCAGTCCTGATTACACTGTACAATGCAGCATCTTTCTGAATATCTGAGTTGGGTGATCTGTAACACACTCCTACCACTAATCCTCCAGATCTTTTATTCAAAAGTTTAAGCCAAAAAGATTCTAGACTTTTGGTTATTGTTTTCTTGTTTCTTTTCTTTAGTGTAGAGTTTTATCGTCCTGTGGATTAAAGGCGATTTTCTAGTTTTAGACAGGTTTCTGTGGTATAACTGTGGAGGGCAGACTTCTTAGAAACCAAAAAATATTTTGTGCTTACCTGCTGTCCGTGGATTTGAGTGGACTGAGATCCTGCTTGTAGGAGGAATAAGGGTGGTATTGAAGCTCTGTTTCCTCAGTAAACCTTGGAGTTGGTGATTTAAGGGATTGAGTGCCACTACCACCTGCGACACATTCATACATACATAGGATATAAAAAATAAAACAAGATGATTTAAAATACAACTGGCACAGGTTAAGGTCCTAGCTGTTTATTCTTACTTTACAAACTATAATCCCTTGCTTGACTGGCTAAAAGTTCGAGATGAATGTGTGTACAGTATATGAGTCACCTTTCCCCAATAAACAAGCAGTAAACAATAAACAAACAGGCAAATGATCTATAGACAATACTTCTTACAGGATGATGTATGTAATACTGTGAGTGATGATTGATGGACTGTTTTGCTAACCAAAGCCCTTTATAAAACCACAGATCGTGTAGCCACTATCCCGGCTAAAGCCTTGATTCCGTCTAATAAATCCTGTAGTCGACATGGTGACTATTTGCCCATAAATATGTATGGCTGCTTCAATATTTCACTTGAAAGGCAAAGGTATAACATTCTCACATTGAATGTCATCTTCACAGGGAACAAATGTGTTATTTGCACAGTCATATGACAGGAAATTAAGAGTCTGGTAGACAGCCATTTCAGGCTAAAAGCATTGAAGTAAGGTTTGAGTAATTTAAGGAAAACCGGGAAAATGTAGTCTTTGGGAACATTTTTATGAGAACCATTTTGTGTGTGTATTAAAACAAAGACAGTAGAAATATATAGCTATATGTCCCCTGTTTTGGAGGATTCATTTTCAGACCTGGGTTAGAATGCATAAGGGATTTTTTTTAATGGGTTTATTATTATTTGAGGAGGAGGAAGATGAGGAAATCAATTATCAAAGATACACTTTTAGATGCTTAAAAGTAGAGTGATTAAAGTACAATTATGAAAAAGGTTTATTCATTTTCAAATTGACAATGGAATATGTACATTTTCTTACCTCCTGTCCATCCACCCTCAGTAAAAGGCTGTGCTGTATGAAACTGCATTTTTGGAGCCGTGGTTAGGAAACTGTACATTATCACCTCACCCAATGAGTAAAAGTGTAGTGCAACTTCCAGTTCAGGTTGATTAGGCATCTAGATATTAAGCTGAAGGAGCCAAACTGTTTGTTTGACAGGGAGATATCCTTCAGTAACACCTCAATGAGTGTGCCTACAGGAGCGAGGATCGAAGTGTAATATACAAAACTGCAAGAAAGTTTCAAAAATAGCTAACCAGAAAGAAGCCAGCCTGGGACAGGACCAGAACATATGTTTATGAGAAGCAGGGACTCTGGCATCTGTCGCATATTGGCTCTATTTCAGGATATACCTTAACTAATTTAACTTAGACATGGATAAATTAAGCCAAACTAAATGTTTTGGTCAGCCTATGCACATAGCACATTGAGACAAACAGAGCACCTGTTGTAGCTTAGACTTCCCCACTTACTTAAATTTCTATTCTGTCCTTTCACTTGCTGGAAGAATTTGATTGACGCACATTATTATTATAGCTCAAAATGTAAGCAAACAGAATGCAGATACAAAACATAAAACCACTTTTATTTTTGTATTTTTTTTTACATTGAAGCTAGATGAATACAATAAAACTCCTCCATTTGAATTAATGGAAGATCTTAATTTCATATTCCTACTGCGTACAGCTTTTTCTTCAAGAAAAGAGCCCCTTGATGGTGTATACAGTGGATTGCAAATTAGATTGTCCCTTGGTCTTTCAATAAAGTTACCTAATGTTATAATTCACTGCTTTCTAAAGTAATGCGATTTGTAATTTACACAAATGAGCAGGCAAAGCCATCTTTATAATACTTTAGAGTGGTCTCCATTAAAATAACACAGGAGGACCATGTAAACTCTGATGGTTAATGCATATTTGTAAACTGCGGCAACTCCGGGTTCAGAAAAGGATGAGATTTTCTTGTCTAATTTGTCTTGTTAAAAAAAAAACGAAATGCTGTCATGAAAGCTTTTATTGCTTAGAAAATGTTGACATTTACCAACTTCACATTTAAAGAGCAAATATAGCAGAAGCAAATTAACATCATCCTTTCCTACATATTTATACAGCAATTAATTAATATACCTGCCATTTTCGTTTATTTCCTCCATATTTAACATCTAAACAAGTTTTTTTTTTTTTTGCATTTGGTTCAAATTAATCTCTACTTTCACAAGGTCTTCTGGCATGCCCTGGGTTTTTAGGATATGAGTGGGCATGGCGTGTGTGCCCTTTCACCTTTTCTAGAATCACAATTTAAACACACAAAGCCCCAAAAGTGAGATTTTACCTTAATAATAACTAAATAAAACAATCATTAGTATTCATATACAGTACCACAACAATACTAAATAAAATCCCAACCAGATATGCTGCAAAGAATTGTTCAAGTCAAGTCAAGCCCAGAGGCCGTAGGACATGCACCTCCAAGCACAGTGGACTTTGCATGCAATTTCCTGTTTACTCATGTAATGTAGAAGCTAATAGAACAGTAAAATAAAAACAAGCATTTAAATTAGTACATCCTCAGCAACAATTACCAATATATTTGACTAGTCTCACTTTCTGTTTTGCTGTAGATTAGAAGAGAAAAAAAAAAAAAGTACCCTATAAACACAAACAATATTGATTTGCAGCCCTATAATGAAAAGTGTTGGGACTTAACCAAGCACCAGAAGGCAGCGACTTCACATCGTGCTGGCCTGTCCTCAGATCGGGCTGATTAAATCAGGGTGGCGATGTTGCTGCAGAACTAATTCACATCTTCAAATTTAAATCCTGATCAGTTAAATTGGTTGCCAAGATATCACAAGCACGGAATTCAATGGTTCACCACTGCACTCCATTTTGTCAATAGGTATGTCTGCCCTACATCTTACAAATAGATTGCATTTGCTGACACCTCATTATAATCTCAGACGCTTCAATCATTTACTGGTGTATTACAAGCACCAAGAATCCTTGCTGAACTTGCTTTAAAAAAAAGATATTTGCTGCAAAACACCCACTCCCTCCTTCTCCATTAGCCCCCTACAGCATTAAAATAGATCTTTCCTTGGCATCAGGAGATCTAGCCGCCTTTGTTTCACTTTTGAGAAAAGAACATGAATGTACTTCCATTCAACTTTCAAATGAATTACACTAATACTATTTTCCTTTTAATGAAAAAGAAATATACAATACATATTAAAACAGGAAATGACAATCCCAATATGCAGTGCCCTCTGTGTGATATGTAATAAGATAGTACTCATTTTGATTACATTGAGCAGATTTAGTAACATTTCTAAAATATGCTATACAAATGTATCACTCTAAAGCTATCTGTGGGGCTATCAGGAGCTACCTAATGTGTTCAGGCCTTTTCAAATCATGCAGAACTTTTATCTTTGAGTAGTTCCAGCAGTGATGAAGATGATATCATACTTATCTTATGGAGCAGAAATCAAAAGCACAAAACAAGGTGATATTGAGTGCACTCAATGTCAACGAAACAAAGACAGCTGGGGGAGGATCACAGGCTGATACAGGAGCTCAGACTGGATGCATCAACATTCGACATGTGCATCAGGATAGCAGCTTCATTTCAGTTTTTACATATTAGCACTAACTTTTTGCAAGCTGCAGAATTTGGATATGTGCCTGTAATATTTAATAGACATGTGCTACCACAGTACATTTGATTAATGTATCTGTGTTTTACCATTCTGTAATATTTAATAATGTGTAGTATGTATTCTTGTAAGTTTTAGTGTATTGCTATATATTGCAAACCTGTTGAGATCCACAAAAGAGAAGGAGGATACTAGGAATGTAGGAGTATGAGCCTTTGCCTTTTCTTACAAAATTACAATCATCCTATTGGAATTATCCTGCTTAACAGTGTTATGACACCCCTCAGAAACAGCTGTGGTGAATCTAAATAAATAATTACAGTTCATTATAATAACAAGCCTTAATTGAGGACTTCTGCTCTAGTTAATACATAGAGAAACAAGTTCATTGCACAATAAGTTTCAATTGCTTTCTAAGCAGTCTGCTTTGATTAGAGTCTCTTTTATTGTGATCGTCCATTTTTTATACAGGGAGACAGAAATACTGTACATTAGCAGACATGCACCACATCAACTTGTTTGGATTCACTTGTTGTCTTGTTTGCATCATGTCAATATTCAATTATTTAAATGTAACACAAATGAATACATACATAATATAATAGTTACATAACACATTATTCTCATATTGATCAGGATAATTATGAATGCATATACACACACAGGCACAATTGACATAACTTGATTACAAAGCAATAATTATAGGGAATGAAAATGGGTCACAATTGTTCAATGGGAATCACGTGGCGTATTGCATGACTCACAAACATATTAGTAAAGATCGTCTGTGTGATAGTGGTTGCACAACAAATTAAATTAAACTGACTTTCGGTCACTCTTGTGACTTGGTTAGAGTTTTTTTTTTCTTTTTTCTTTTTTAAATGACCTGTGATGTGATCAGTATACATGTCTCTCTCGCTTACATTTGATAGTGATTTAAGTAAATAATAAGCTCCTTTGCTTAGTCATTGACTTTTTTTTTCACTTTTTCTTTTTATCTTTGTAAAATGTGTGTCTATATGGTGTTTGGTAATTGTATCTTGCTTTGTGGTGGAAGTTATCTTTAAGAAAACTGCCTTGTATTTGCACAATTCTCATTCAAATGCAGTGGCTCAGACTGCTTTGGTCAAGTGTTGTTTGAAGTTTCCAGATGGCAGAAGTAGTTTGACAGAATATCTTCTAAATTATGTTGAGCCCCCAAGCACAAATGATGAGACTGTCTACAGTGTGATAGCTGAACTCTTTGTGGGGCCTCTTCCTTCTGTCACCAAGATCAATATGTGCTTGTAGTTTAATAGGACTGTCCATTTTAATACAGTCATAAAGTTTTGATGTGTATTGTATAATATTGGCACCAAACAAATCCCACTGTTCATCAACATGAATTATTCACATAAGCGTGGTAAATGTTGACATTTATCCAGCAATGTTTTATATGGTTCAGTCTTTTCACACGTAAATGCAAGTGTTAAATGTGACACAATGAAACGTAAGTTGGAACACTCCAGTAAATATTTGGCTGTGATATTCATGTCTTTGGCTGTTACTAAGTCGTTTCGCTCTTGAACGGAGATTGGTTAGTGCTCCTTATCACTTTTTGTATTTGCTGTCAGTTTGTATGTGGCAATCAATGGCTACATTTACAGGTTTACCAAAAATGATTGTACTTGATATATAATATGATTGTTGCCATATTAACCTTTTATTAAAAGATGAGTTACATCGTAACTAAATTGTAATATTTATTTCACCCATGCCAACAACTGCACAAACACATTTGCTCTCGATCTATCCATAGACACCTTATAGACTCTGTTATTTTAATGCTCTAAATGAATTTTCATTAAATTATTTCTACAGATTGGGCAAGGTAATGCCATGCATCTTCTTGGGAGAACAATGCAACATCACGGAAGCTTCCACAGTCCAAAATCTCACCCTCAAATTATTTCTTAATCAAGGTCAGTAACCTTTCAATTCTACAAAATTTCCTTGAAATATGACATGTGGTACAAATGCAATGCTGTTAAATGATGCATGGTTTACGATGTCTTTTGAAGAAATGCAGAAAAGACATCTGGCTCAATAAATAAAGCTAGTGGGAACTGGCAAAGGAATATTGAAAGGGCATCATTTTAAACCTTCTAAAGTAGATCTGCCCGCTTTTAATAAATGTATTTATTTTATCTGAGTTGCTTAAAACCCTGTAATCCTGTATTGCTCAAGGGAATGTAATGCATTAAGACAAGGCAAAGATAAATAGTAAGATTGACTGGTCGTTTTATTTTGTATGTATCAAACAACCATTTCTTGGATTGAAACACTTAAGGTGGTTGCAATATCCCTGTCATAGGCTATTTTTACCAAATATGTTCATTTTTTGTGGAACTTGTTTCCTTTAAGTTAACTAAACATAAATAAATCCCCTGGTAAGATTTTTTTTTTTTTTTTACCAAATTGTTTCTTTATTAGATCCAGATGGAAGATATTAATTCTGAAGGTCACATGTTTTTGAAAATCCAGTAAGTTGAAAATGTGATTCATTAATACTTATCATTGCTCCACTCTGAGGTCCCTGATAATGTAGCACAGTGAGTATTAATATTTTACCTTCCCAAGAAAAAAGCTTTTTAACTTGTCATTCATTTTAAACTTCAGCAGGCTTAGGACTAGTCTTTTTTTTTTTTTTTTCCAAGAAAATGCACTTTTTTTTCTTAATTTATAAAATGTTCACAAGGTCCAACCACATTTGCATAAGCTTTCTGGTGAAAGCTTAGTAGATTCTGAACACAAATTGCTAGGGGCTTTCATCACAGGCAATATGTCTCCTTGCAAATGTGAAGAATTTACAATAGGTCTTGATCGGAATCAATTACAACTGCATTTGAAACAACACTGCGCTAAGACCAAGGAAGCCACTGGCCATGAATGTGAATCAACTGACTTTGAGAGGAAAACATTCTTCTGGAAGATTTCTGAGGCATGTGTAGCTCCATTTTCTAAATCAACCCACAACCCCCCGCCTCCATCCTTAAGGTTATGACATCTCGCAATTTCTGAGGGCAAATGGCATTCAGGGCCCATAGTAAGACAGAAGATATGTTATTAACTGAGTGAATCAAGACCATTGTGTCTCTAAAATGTGCTGTTTTTGAACGGTGGAATCTTGGGGAATTCTTTGGTTCCTCTTGAAGGAAATGCTAGATCTAAACAGGAAAGCCTATTCCAGCACGGCAAACAAGTGATACTCATTTCCTGTAGTTATACATTTCTCCTTTTCAATGCGGAGCCACAGGTGACAGGATTATACAGTTTCATTTATATGCATTGTGCTGCATTGTACCCATTCTGAAAATCAATGTGGCTTTTGGAAAATGCTTTATATGCCTCCAAACTTCTTGTTTGGCCTAAATGGAGAAATAACATCTCATAAACTTTATAATATTAGCAACTGAGTAGAGGCTTGCCCAAAAAGAGCGACGACTAGACTAACATGTATTGCAATGATGTTTTCAAACCAATGAGACAATGACATCTTATTTAGCACTCTCCCATCTCCTATTTGTATTTTTTCTTCCTTTCGCCAGTTTGTGATTGTCCTTAACAAAACAAACTGCATTGTGTCTTGTTAGTTGTAAGATATTTTTATACATGTTTTTTAATTGCCATGTACATTTTTCTTTTTACTGTTTTTAAATGCCTGTTAGTTGTACTATTTTTATTCTTTTTTTGGTGCATGGACCTCGTGGAGGAATCTTGAAATTTAAATGTTTCGAACAGTTCGAAACCGTGTTTGATTCCCTGAATATTGAAATGACAGAACACGTTGGTCTTGTTAGCTCAGGTCAATGTTAGACGCTCCCTTTTCTCTTCAAAAACATGTTCAAGAAACCTACTGTAATGATTTGATTCACATTTGGATAGAGAAGGAAATAGTCGATGAGCACACATGAGGAATGTGAAGTGTGTGGAATACAACACTTGCAAATTCCATTGATTTCTATAGGATTGGTTAAAGAGGTTTCTGAAAATGGTCTGTGGGGGGGGGGGCGGTCAGAATGAATGAATGAATGCCACTCTGGGCTCCTACATGAAAATAGCCAGTTTTAAAATTAGGAAATTAAACAAACATTGACATTTCTCCCCCCCTTCTGCCATTGTTATGGATGTTGCCTGCTGCAATTAATGACTGAAAGGAATACAAACAAGCACAAGGAGTAGGGAAGTGAAAGCTACTGAACCCTGCTTTTGAACTGTTTTGAATGAGTCATTGAAAACTGATTGCTACTGACCCAGCTTCTGAACTGTGCAACAGGGAGAATACCAATAAACTATTTTAATATATGAAACTTCGCAGTGTGCGCCCAACTCTGAAAGGGAGATGCTTGTAATTTAAAGTGCTGGAAAACACTGTGGTTTAATTGCGGATACTGAGTCCTGCTTTAGCCTGAATGATCTACTTGGTTCTGTGGAAATCTCACAGGAAGCAGGAACTTTGGGTGTATATTCTGTCCTAAGCTCAAATACATTTCTATAATTTATTATTACAGTCTTCTCACAAACCGTATATACAGACACATTATTTTTGTATAGTATTATTATTATTAATAATGTTTTTCTGCAAAATGTAATTTGCTAAACACGTTCACATACAATTGTTCTTCATTTAACTTCAGATACAGTATTTTCCTTGTAATGTATGATTGTGTAATTAAGATGACTTAATTCAGAAAATGTGTTTCTGTAGATGTACAGAAAGCAATTGCATTTTTGTTTTAAAAGATATTACTACTTGCACTGAATATAAATTATGGAATTACTAAGAGAGCCGTATATGGAAGATTCATACTTTCACAATTGCATGAAAGGGGAAAGGTGCCACTGACCGTTATTAAATGGGATGACAACAGTCTTCCTCGCCACTAAACCCGCTCTCTAAATGCTAAGAATGACATTTCCGGAAAAAAACAATTGATTAATGCTATCTCCATAGCACTTGGTTTCCCAATTAAATTGCAGCCATTTGTTGGAAATTCTCAGTGAATTCATTGTGCGGTGACAGATCCCCTCAATCTCCTCATCATTTTTAGCACACTAGTGCCATATGCAACAGCAATTTGAAATTCCCATACTGACATGTCATGAATCTCCGACTTGCCTGTGAGCCATCTGGGCCTGAGAGGTATCAGCAACTTTATACCTCTATTAGCTTTCAAAAATGGATGCCTGATAACCTTTTGTAGTCTTCCAATTTATAATTACCTTACCATCCTTTTAAGTTTAAATGTTTATGTTTTTATTGTTCAGGATCTATTTTATATATTTGTTTGGTACATATGTATACCCCTTATTCACCTAACATGTGTAAATTACCCCTTCATTCTCAGCTATTTAATACAATAATGAAACAAAAGCATTGAACTTAAGGATCAAACCTGAAGGTATTTTCAGATACCTCACAGTCATACTTATCATTTTTTTATTTTCTTATTTCTTTATTTTTCACGATACATTTATTCAGAGTCAGTATTTCTGGCAGCATCAACAGGACGGAAAATTATAGGTGCCCAGTCCCTATTGATTGAAAGCTCTTCAACTGCAGTGAAACTAAGTACACCTCTGCAGAAGTATTTTTCTGCCTCTTTCCCTTTTAATGACCTGCTAACCTTTGGCATAATGTGTGGTTTGTGTGTGTAGGGTTGTGTCTTCATTTTCATAGTGTATTTTAGAATAAGCATGACAGAAGAGTGAAAAAGAAGGTTGCACCCAGCATAGATACCCTGTGGAAAATAATTGCCATGAATGGACAAAAGGCTGTGTGACAGAACCCTAGAAACAGCAGTGCAAAACCAATGTAGGTAGATCTAGTCCAGCTCTTATTTATAATTTATAATCCAGCAGTCCTGGAAGCAAGAGACAGGGATTGCTGTCATACTGGTTAAGGAAACACTTGCTATCCTCTGACCCATGAACCCTACTAGTGCTTGGCCAATTCAGAACTGCCCCATTTTAAAATTTTAAAGTGACTGTCAGTTCTGACATAGCCTAGAGTAAAACCGCTGATGGTCTGATTAAAATATGCTGGAAAAAAGCTACTTTAATTTGGGCCAACTAAATCTTTGCATCAACAAAGATTTAATTAATCACTGAAAGAAAAAAGTGTCTTACCATCAGAGGAAAATGATGAACAATGATACTTCTTTAATTATAGCTGTACTTAACACTTTAAAGTCTAATTGAAACGGATCTCTTTTGTAAACCTACACATATGCATCATGTAGTCAGTATGTATATAAAAAAGTCCAGTACAAAAAAAGTCCCAAAGGGATTTGGAAACAGAGTTAAAATGATAGACTATAAAAATAGGCTCAACTGTTATGAGAGTCTCAATATTAACTAGTTACACACATAATGTTCGCTTACCAAATATTTGGAAGATGTATAGAAAATACTAAATAATTCTTCATTATACAGCAAAACAAAAGAAAAACGAAATAAACAAACAAAACGTCTTACTAAGACATGAGTGATAACTTTCAAAAGACAACAAGAAAGTTTTAGATTTTGTTTGTTATCCATTATAAGCAAAATAGAATACAATAGAAAAACACTTTGAAATATTGGTTTAGATACATTGATCGTATTAGTAAAAGTGTTAGTAATCAAAGATGCATCTTATTATTTACTACCCCAATTCCCAAAAAGTTGGGACAGTATGGAAAATGCTAATAAAAACAAAGAGGAGTGATTTGTAAATGTACTTGTATTTAAACAAAAAAACGTGTAAAGACAAGATGTTTGATGTTTTACCTAATCAATTACATAGTTTTTTGAAGGTAAATGTTTATTTTGAAATTGATGCATGCAACATGTTCCAAAAAAGTTGGGACAGGGGCAATTTAGGACTAATATCGATGTGACAAGTTGAAATAAGAAGGTGATGTGAAACAGGTGAGGCAATCGTGTAATCATAGTATATAAGGAGCCTTCAAAAAAGGTCTAGTCTTTCTAGAGCAAGGATGGGTCGATGGACAGTAGCACAGTGGAATCGTGTTTTGTGGTCCGATGAGTCAACATTTCAAATAGGTTTTGGACAAAACAGCCATTGTATTCTCTGGGCCAAATAGGAAAAGCACCATCCAAGCTGTTATCAGCGTCAGGTCCAAAAGCCAGCGTCTGTCATGGTATGGGGGTGTGTCAGTGCCCATGGCATGGGTAACTTACACATCTGTGAGGGCACCATTAATGCAGAAAGATATGTAAACATTTTGGATCAACATATGCTGCCATCCAGACGTCGTCTTTTCCAGGGACGTCCCTGCATTTTCCAGCAGGACAACGCCAAACCACATTCTGCCCGGATTACAAGTGCATGGTTGCGTAGGCACAGTGTGGGTGCTAGCATGGCCTGCCTGCAGTCCTGAGCTGTCTCACATTGACAATGTGTGGTGCATTACGAAGTGCAAAATAAGACAACGAAGGCCCCGTACAGTTGCACAGCTGAAGAAATGCATAATGGATGAATGGGGGAAAATTCCGCTTGCTAACTTAACCAACTGGTGTCTTCAGTGCCCAAATGCTTAATAAGTTATATTAAAAGAAAAGGTGATGTTACACAGTGGTAAACAGTCGACTGTCCCAACTTTTTTGAAGTGTGTTGCAGTCATCAGAAATGAGTGTATATTTTCAAAAATAAATTAAATTCACGAAGTAAAACATCAAATAATGTGTTAATAATGTGTTTTCAATATAATACAGGGTGAATTGAATTTTCAAATGACCCTTTTTGTTAGTTTTTTGGCATTATACACACTGTCCCAACTTTTTCGGAATTGAGGTTGTACAAAATATTAAATATCAATTAGAAAAAATTATAGTTTGACTTCAGAGAATCGAAGGATTGCCTTGATAGGCCATTCAGAACCACATTCCATTAATGAGAAATGTTTAAAAAGTCGAGAGAACAGCACTTCACAAGTCAAGGACATGGCATAGATTACTTAAGTTATGGTATAAGAGCTGATTAAATAATACTACAAGACACATGCAAGAATAAAGGAAAATAAGTTGAAACTTAACACAGGGATTGTACCAAAGTGACTCACCTGAAAAGCATGAACATGAAATGCAAAATGTAGATCAAATGTATATGAGGAAATAAATTAACAAAACAAATGCATTCTTAAAATATGTGTGTAACAAATATAGCCAGCCCAATATTATAAACTGCTGTAGATCAAATATAAATATGAATATGTTAAAATAACTGTAAAGGTTCAGATACAGATCATTACAGCAACAACAATATAGATTTTTTTTCAGTTGAAAAAAAAAAAAACACTTGATGGTGTTTGCTAAGAAATGTAATAATACAAGGTATTGAAATCTCTTTTTACTCCTTATTTTGTGCTGTAATGTTATAGTATTAGTCAATTGTAAAAACACATTTCAGTGATTCTTAGGTTTTATTTAAAGTTGCTGAAATCAGATTTTTTTTTAAACTACATTTTTGCCTGACTTGTCATGCTCACTCAAATTATTTATAAACTGTGGATCTATTTTTAAACATGGTTGCCTTCCTTTAAATATCTCTCTAGGTGAGAGAACTTGGTAGCACCTCCTTGTTTTCTTCTCCATGACTTCATCTAGCCTTTTCCTATACTTTAATCTTCAGACTAGACTTTTTCAAAATTAGTTTACTGAAGAGTTGCATCATCCCATATGTACACTGCAGTAATCAATCTTTTACATCTTGTAAAAAAAAAAAAATCTGGAAATTGCTGTCTTATTAACACAAGTTATTGTATTAATTAAGAAACAATGTATAGTAAACAATTGTTGACCATAATTCTGTGTAAAGCACAAGCTATTATAAATAACTAGTTGTGTTTATGAAGTTGTGTGAATATTTACATATTTTTCTATTCTGAACAGCAAACATCTAATATATATTGCATGCCCAGTACATGTAGGCAATGTACCTTATATTACCAGTATTACTAGGAACAGACTGTCTTGACAGAGGTTATGTGCTAAGTAAAGAGCATGGTGTGGCATGGTGTGGTTGGTCACATGAATGTAAAAGCAAGCTGCAACCAGTTCCTGCCAATATGGCACATAGATTGGAGGTAAAAAGAGCAGTAAACTGCATAGTTTGCACTTCAGAAAAAAGAAAAAGATATTTATTGAAGTCACTAAAAGGCACAGAAATGTACAAGAGCACTTTACGGTGAGGGGGGAAGGAAAAAGGTCAAGCTATTCACATATTAAATTACATCACTTTTTCACTGAATATAATCGACAGATGAGTGAAATCTACACCCACATAGTTGTAATTCGTTTCAGTCAAATTAAAATAAATTATGAAAACATATGCCCAGCATTCATCAATTTTAAAGTGCACACATCTCCTAGATAAGAACACTTAAACACATTTTTTTTCTTGTGTGTTGCATTAGCATGAAGGACAAAATAAGAACATTCGAGATCAGATCTAAGGTTAAATTCAACATTCAGCCAATGAGCAGAGAGACTTAAAATTTAAAGGAGAGAGAGAATCACCACTGAACTGATAGCATGTCAAAGTCGAGCTCAAGCCTGTTGCCTCACATGTAGGTTCACCATTGTTACAAAATGTTTACACGGCCGTCACGTAGCCAGTCGGTGGTCAAACAGAGGTGTCCACAAGGCAGTTTACTGTATATAGGGAAATTGCATGTACAAGGATATGGCACAGAAATGGCTCCAGTGGCCCTGAGACCAATGCAAATGGTGTAAAGAAGACTGGGGAGACATCGCGTGGAGTGATGAATCACACTATAAACGCATATGTTTCCATTCAGAGGATGTCAGTGTGGTGGCAGTCTGGGGAATGTGTTGATCCACAGTGTATATTCACGACTGTTCATTGTGGAGTTGATGGTGCGATGAGGTATGTGTGATGGTGGGGGTAGAAGTGATCGGGTTACATGGATAAACAAAACTGAAATGAAAACTCTATTTACCTTCTAAAAATACAAATAAACAGATTATATTTGTTTTTCTTTCTGTGATTTCATCGCCACTTGCTCCTCAAAATACCAACCGATGTTAGACGTGCATCCTCTAAATATCGTGATGCACACATTTTATGGTATCTGTCCCTGTCTCCAGTTGTTCACATACTCATGATCAACCTGTTGTGCTGTTGATAAAACCAGCCTGCAACATTTGAATGTGGTTAAAGTCATGGTAACCGGGGAGGTGCGTGCAGTTTCGACACCTGTTGTTTTTCTGATTTTTGTTATGCTAAGAAAAAACTGAAATCACCACAAACTGACCTCTTCATGATACAAGCCCCATGTTTTATTGTAGATGACACCTTTCCTTCTACATTTTCAAAACCGCTGTTCTGTTTCTCTTCCCATGTGCAGCTGGCCTTTAAAACTTCATAGTTGTGTCCATAAACCTCTTCTCTCATGTACTTTTAATGAATATTCAAAATGTTCAGTGCATTATACACTTTATAGGTGTTATCCTCTTCTCAGAAAAGCTGCAGCTGAGATGCAATGGGATTCACTTGTAAGAAGGGAAAATAAGATTGCAAGTGACATTAATAAGTTATGGGAGATGATTAGGAATACATTGATGGCAATGCACTGTTGAAGCTGTTTGTCTGAATGCCCAGAGTACATGCAGAGATGATAGCTAAGAAGAGGTAATATTTTTTAAAGAAAAGTTTGCAATACATTAACATCCAAAAATGCCCACCTACTATATTTGTAAGGACATTAATACTTCCTCATATAAATCAAGTTTATTCTTCCATTCTTAGTTGTGTCTATAAGACCCCATCATTTGGACTGTCAGTGTGTTTGCATACATATTTAAAATAATATTTTTAGGCTGAAAGACACTTCGAGAAGGCAGCAGCAGCAGCTACTGAGGCAAAATAAGAAGACATTGAGCAGGTTGTTTTATCAAATCATTCACATTACTTGCTCCATGTTTTTCTCTTAAAGTAAGCAGTTTTTTTTTCTGGAACCAAGACAGATACTCCTGAACATTGGCATTGTAGCGACGGTAGTAGCTATTTTTAAAGGTTGTGTTGCACATTCTTTTCAGCTGCAGCCTTGCCCTATCAGGACCAATTCAGCCTGTAAGTTGGTTTCTGCCAGGGTGATTTTTTTCTACATTCACTGCAGATTTGTTTGACAGTACCCTTGCTCATTGGAAGTTGAGTAATCAATCACAAATCTGTTGGAATGGTATTGCTAAAATAAACAAACAAAACACACACACAGCAAACAGGTTTTTTTTTTTAATGCAAGCAAGAAAAAATAAACACTCAGAAAAATATACACAATCTGTTAGTGTCTTGAGACTTAAATTACAGTAGCATAGTGAGTGCTAACAATGCTTAACAGTCATACACTGTTTTCTGCACTTTCTTTGTAAGTCACTAGACTGCTGTACTGATTAAACATTCACCAAACATGGTTACTGAGAGAACTATGCTGCTTTATAATTATTATCAATAATAAAACCGCAATATATGTTATACTCTGTAGATGTGAGATACTGTTTGCATTGTTAATGCTGAAATAATAAAACTGAACAATAGTGCTGATAATGTGACCAGGCAAATAAATAGGCAGCTCAAGAAGAGCTCAAAGAGGGCTACTTATGTAAAAACGACTTGTGGTAAAGCAATTAAAATACCCCCCCCCCCCCCCCTTAAATGTATTATCGTTATTTGTCGAGCTACTCTATTACTATAAGATATGTATCGTTGCTGCTGTTCTCCAGGTATAACTGCAGCAAATCTCCAAGGAAAACTAAACATTTACAAAAGCATGTTTTAAGCTTGAACATGATTGAAAATATATTCATAAATTAACATCAAAAACAATATATAATCATCATCATGATCATAATATGCACCTCATGTCCAAAATCTGTAAAAATAAATAAATACATATGAAATGTATATCTGAGCCTTCATCAATAATCCATAATTCAGATATAAATGTATTCTGTGGTTATTCTGGTCTAATTTATATGTATTGTATTGTTAACGGCCAGCACGGGGTGCAAAGACACGCCGAATTGTCAAAACATCCAAAAGTTGAGTCTAAAATAGCATTTAATACTAAATAGCATCACTCCGCTCTTAGTTTAATTGCGTTTGGCAATAAATGCAGGATCACGCAATATGGAAAACAGCAATAACCGAAAGAGATATGTAATGCAACTCCCCCTGCAAGTTAATGGATGCGAGCTCATTATATTGTAAAGATTAATGCGGTGTAAAAAAAAAGCAAAGGAGCAAGAAATCTCCCCTATCTTTCCTCTGGCTTCAGATGAGCTCCTCCCCCATGTGGTGCTTCATTTGATCAAATCCTTCAACGTGAACCGCTTCACCGAAAATCACTTTTTTACAACACAGGCAACTGTAACCCCACACAAGTTACAAGGAGTTCTGTAGCCCTAACGTACAAGCCAACAGAAAAAGAAAGAGAAAAGACAGAAAGGAAAATAGGATCACATTGTGCGCTACCAGCAATGGAGAGGGGGGTCGGTTTGTGCGCTTTCTGGCACATTGCTCTCTGGTTCTGGCTCCTGGTCTTGACTTATTTCCTGATCATTGCTAAAGCCGAGATAACTTGCAGGTCCTGTCAGCCCCCGGTGGCTAAGCCTCGTCCGCAGGAATGGTCTGGGTTTATTAAGATGGACACAAGAGACTCTGCAACAGGGTTTCAAGAGGAAGCGGCCAGGTATCCAGACGGGACAGCGGGGTATGATCCTGACAGTCTTGGAAGTCGCCGCGTCAATGGGGTCTCCAAAGCTTCCCACTGCCTTTGGGGCCAAAGCAAAAAGGTCGGTTTGGTGCACAAACGGAGTACCGACCAGCAGCAGCAGGATCGGGACCAGTCAGGATTGCCTTTCAGCGAGGATGAAATCAAAGTGGCCGGCGACGGGGAGAAAGTTTCCAGCCGCAGACGGAATGGACAGGAAAAAGTCAGCGGCGGGGATGCTGCTGCTGCGGCTCCACTTTTAACTCCTGTGAATAAAATGCACGCTGATCATTTGCCCAGGAATAGAAGGAGCAGCCCTGGACTTGGAAAGGAGAATAAAGCATCGAGATCATCCATTGCACTGGACGGGGGTGCCTTGGCTCCGGTTCCCCGGCGAGAGCGCAGCGCCTCGGCGCCGGGGCGCAGACTGATCCGGTCTGAGTTTAGATGGAGCAGCGAGGAGAGCAGGATGCGCAATGCTGGACAGGACGACTTGAAACTGACCAGTTCCACCTTCGCCTTGACTGGGGACTCTGCTCACAACCAAGCCATGGTGCACTGGTCTGGCCAAAACAGCAGCGTAAGTAATGCCATCAAGATATATGAACGCATGGCAGCTTGTGTCCTCTCCAAAAAGTAAAATGCCCTGGTGCGCACACAGCCCTGCCATTTCTATTCCGAAGAAAGTCACATTCAACCTTAGTTTTGTGGGACGAAATGTTTTTAAGTTATTACAATTTGATAAATGCATACAATGAATTTTAAGAAAGTTGACAAGGAAGCTAAATAAGTAAGTCGCAGTGCGGATATTAAAATGTTTCTTGTCCAATGTTGTTTTTTTGAATTGCACCATCAGAAATGAGGAAAGTGTCTGTTTTGTTCGTTTATCTGGTATGCTTTATGCCCTACCTGTAGGTCTGTTAAGCGACTTGCTTTGCTTTTTCCCAATTAAAATGTGCCCCTTCACAAAAAAGCAAATTCACAATTCGACGGCAACATGTAAAACGCAACTATAATGTTTGTGCAAGTGGCTTTTTGCCGAATGGTATTAACAGTGTGTGATACAGTGAATGTAAACACATTTTCATTTCAAGTAAATTGAAGTTACAGGTTCATCTTGCTGTTTATAGTGTTAGAAACTGTAAAGCTGTAGTGTATAGGCTTCTGCCGTTGCAAATATCCAACTGTGCTGCGTCCCTCCAATTGATTTTATTTAATGCCTTTAAATGCTTGCATAAACAAATGAGCGAATGGCAATTTTTGAGTTTGATTATTCAGAAAGAGTATACATGGGTTTTTCATTGTGTTTACATATTTTTCTACAAGTCTGCGGAATGCTTAGTTTTTCCAATAGGTAGTACACGTGAATGTCATCGAAACATTGAATGTGAATGGCCATCGGAAAAGATGTGTGTACTAATCCGCGATTCTAGTTTTCAATGTGTCAAAGAGCCCAATCTGATTTTGTGATCGTAGGCTGAATAATCAATAGCAGCATGTTTTCTTCTCCCTCTCACAATTTGCATGAAGTTTATGGATCTAATGTAAGGCCGACTATGACAGGTGAATATGGACTGGGTACATACGAGTTTGGAAAAAGGGAATTGAATGAAGTGGTGCTTTGTGACATTTAAATAATTTTAAAATGTATTATTGACCTTAATGTGGTGAGATTTCTAGTATATTCTAGTATGAAGTGTTCTGCAATATATATATTTTTTTAATCCATAAAAGATGTTTGAATAGCAATTTAATTTTGAGTGTGCACACATTTACCCACACTAACAGTGTTAAAAGCACAGACACAGAAACCTTAGTATTGCCATATTTTTCAATTTCACACTGTCATACAACCATATTTTATCTGTGGGCCACCCCTGACATTGATCTGTTTCATCATGCAAGTAATTCAAATTTATGTCACTTTTTCCCCCAACGAGTTACTTTTCTGTAGAATAAAAGGGGTTGAGGTAGGTAATACAGCTTCAGTGTCGAAAGAAAGTACAAAGCCAACATGGAACACTTTATTTTGACAGCTCCATTTCTTGGTTGATCTCCTTACAGAAATGCTTCAACTTAAAAGTAAATTAAAAAAAAAAAAACTTTTCTGTTTCCTAACTGAAAATGTCAGTTCATTTTACTTGCAGGTTACTGTATGATTTGGGATAATTACTAGATATAAAAGCAAGACACCCAGGAGCTGAACTAGATATTGATACCAATGTTTTCAACTAAGCTTTGAACTCTGGGTGTCAGAAAGCAGGTATCTATAAATAGTTACAGTGCATGACTGCTGATGAATATATAACTCTGGCTACACAATTCCAACCAACACCTAAAGTGTGTTGGTTGTGAAATCCACTGCAGTTCTTTAACTGTTGTGTAAAAAATATATATCGTAATAGCGTTTCTTTTGATTTGGGGTTCTTAAGGCAAATCATAGTACTTCTAAATTGCATTTTACTCCTTCTGATGAGGAGACTAATTTTATTCTAACATGCATCTTTGACCCTCAAGACATTCTTCCGTGTTGACATTAGATAAGGCCCGATCCCCTCCTGTCACCATTTGTTATGCTTTCATATAATTAATACTATAAGCATGGCTAAGGAATTGTTTGGTATTACTTGAGTGGTAGATGGTTCTCAGTTTTATGTGTTTTTGCACTGCAACTGCTTATTAGGCATGTATTCGCACAATCAGTGTCTTTTCCATTTTTGTATGTGTTCAGTTTTGTGTCCTTGCTTGGTCCTACAGCAGTGACAACATTATACTGTAAATTGAATCACTTTAATATTCATAATAACAATACAATTAGTATTATTGTTCAATCCTAATAATAATAATAATAATAATAATAATAATAATAATACATATTTCCCTTCCATGTGGTTTCAAATATGATAAGGGATTGGAAAAACTGAAATACATTCCTTGAATGTTGTAGCAAATATCAAATAATGTCAGCTGAGTGTCTGAACCTCTCTGTTTTGTACTCCATTATTTTATAGGTTAAAACTGAATACTGAAATGGGTGGTGACCCATATATATATTGAATACATGTTGCATTGAGTTATTTAATGGAGGGTTGAAGTGTGAACTTTGGAGAAGATTGCCCATTTTGTTGAAGCAAAGAGAAATTATGCCTCAAATTGCTGCTCAGTTCACTGCCTTATGAATTAGACGATTGAAAGGGTAATGTACACTATGCATGAAAGAGAGGAAATTCTAGTCTTAAGCAGTCTATATAAAGAATACAAGGAAAGCATTTTTTTTAGACTAGGCTGAGTATTGCATTAATCATGATTGTACTTAAAAGAAAAATGCAATTCAATAATGAATATAAATAAATAAATAAATAAATAAATACATTCCATGTTGACTTATGTCAGTTTGAGGCATATGTTGAGGGGGGGGTCAGGGTTTTGATCTGAATACTTTTTGTTTGTCAGTTGCAGAGGGGTTGGAGAGTACAGCACAACGCACATCAATTACAGCACAGTGCATTTGCTGTGACGTAGTTACAGGTTGCACATGATATAATTGACACAAACATCCTAATCCGTCACAGTCACAGTACCTGTACGTTTATCTGTGACAGGAGCTGTTGAAGCAGTCTATTTATGGGCCTGGGGAAGCCCCCACTGAGACTCATCATTTTGAGTGACAGGCTGTCCAGCCATACACAGGCAGACTGTTGATTGCCTTTCTCTTTTAAATAGTTTACTTCAGAATACAGAAAGATACAAAAAAAAAACATGCTGTAGAGAGAGGCTGATGTGGAGTGTTGTGATTCACTGGGATTAGGTTGATGTGTCAATGTCTCTTCCATTCGTAATTAAGTCATATGTGGCAAGCAATGAAAAGAAAATGATTTCCTATTCAAGTATTTCTTTTTTCCAATATTTTGCCAGCTCAGTTCCAGTTTTATTGTATTCAAATGCAGTTTTAGAGTTGTTTCAAAAGACGTTATAAATAGTAATCTGTAAATATTAATTCCACAGAAGCACCTGCTTGAGTTGGTGGATAAAGGGTTAAAAATAGCTTAGTTTGCTCATGTCAGATTATATATTTTCAAAGTAGATCACACAGTCTAATGGTCTAATGTGGCAAGAAAAACCTTACTGTGGCTGACTGATTTTTGAATTCAAAATGCTTTTGATTTTGCCCTGCCGCAGATGGAAACAAACAAGACTGATAGTAACAGATTTTAACTCAGTCCTAGGGGAAAGGATGAAAAGTGCTCTCAGAAGTGGCTCCCTGGCTGTCCTCACCTACCTATTTGCTTTTATCTTGGGCTAATATGGAAATCAAACGCTTTAGAAATGTGTTGTTTTTCATTATATAAACATTACAGATGCATTGAAGGATTTAATCCTCTGTGCTGGAGTATGTCTACTCTTTGTAACGCTGTAGCTAAGAAACCCTATCCCAAGGCTACTTGTCAGCAAGCTTCCTGTTCCTTTGAGTTCCATAAAAAAAAAAAATGGTTTCATATTAGAGGCCTCCATGTGTTGTGTCTTGATGGTGTGGTTTATAGTGACTAATCCATGTCAGAATTTTACTTACAAACATTTTTTACAATAGCTGATATTGCTGGCTTCAACTACTAGGCTGGCTAGTTTGTCCTACAACTCCATTTGTAAAGCAGTATTTTTTATTTTCTTAATTTTGTCTTGTGCCCTATTGTTCCTTGTTTGACTTTTGAAAATGTTCTGCAACAGAATGGATTAGAGTGTTGCATGTTCACTGTCCCTGCTTAACAACCATTGAACATGAAGGTCAATCTAACTTTTTCACCCCGGGCTCCATGGCGTGATAGCCAATTCCTTAAACCAAATGGGGGCGATTTTAGTCACTACACGAAGTCAGATCTAAATTCAACTTAATTCCATGAACATGTCTAATTGATGTGTCCTTCGTTTTTTTAATTATATCCAGGAGGGGTTTAATTTCCCTCAATATAAAATTAGAATGTAATGAAACTCTGCTGGAAATAAAGCCTTAGAACTTTTTTCTTTCACATAGAACAATGTAAATGTTAGTATCCTCTGTTTTGCTTGTAATTAAAATGTGTATCATTGTTGCATAAACAGACCTTGATGATTTGGAAACCTTAACAAAGATGTGTTCAAAGATCCATCAAGAACATTGCAATGTGGTGGTGGGTAAAACAAAGTAATTCATTACACATAAAGACAAACTCCATTTAAAAGTAGATAATTTTGTATATTAATAAAATGGCCCGCTTGTTTGTGCCATGTTATGGCTTTGTGTTTTATGAATTAAAGGTGACAAACCTTACCTTCTTAAGAAACCTGCAGTTGTGAATAAAGTTGTGGTGTACTATAAACATGATCTGCAATACTTGTGTGAAATAAATACACACAAGGCTTTGAATATTTTTAAAATGAATGCAAACTGAAACTTTCATAGCTGCCATGTTTAGAAAGTAGAATGTCTCCTTGAAAAAGGTAAATCTGCTAATATATGTAGATTAAATTGAAGCAGTGTTACCACATGGAAATATGAAATGAATGTGCAATTACCATCTTTAATTGTCCTGTAAAATATTGGGGAACAAAATGAGAGATGGCAGGTAAAGCATCTGCCACTGTTGCAGCATGCCAGAAAATGTCAAGTTTGCAATGCTGGTTGCCTAATGTAAACTTTTGCATCACTGTTTTTCTGCAGGTTAAATACTTAACATTAAGCATGCAAGACGTACAAATGGTCTGTGGCTTGCAATTGTAGTTGACTTGATATGAAAACATGTGACGCAATATTCTATTAACATTTTAATGAAATACATGTTTGCCAAGCAAAATTGTGTTTAAGGTTGTATACGCCATGTCGTCAAATCCGTTATTTGCAATTGCGTCTAATACCTCTCCAAGCTGTGTAAATAGATACAGAACCTAGGAAGAGATGAAAAGGTATTCAGTGTGTGATATGAAGAAAATTCATAACCTAGACATAAAGGCTGCACAACACATCTGTAAAAAAGGTGTCTTGCTCTCAATCTGGGGAAGAGAAATGAGATGCCGTGCACCAGGTATATATATATAGTAGTTTTCTTGGAGCTGTGTCCCTTTCGCAATTCAGATTGACAAGGATGATTGTTTGAGCTATTGAAAGACAGTCAGGGGTCCTTTTAGCAGGGGGGGTGAGTATCGCCTAACAGCTGATCAGATGCAGAATTGTATAGGCATTTCTAGGAGCACACTGGCACAAATTGAAACCTGAGCAATCTGTAACCCTTAGGAATATGGCTGAAAGTGCAGATAAAAATGCCATTTTCAATAGAAAACTGCAAAGGCTGGGGAAGAGATGAGAAGCTGCTGAAGTTAATTGAGTAGGTCAGTGAGCGAACTGAGGTTGGGAAAAAGGGAAAACTGGTCCACAGCTGCAGCAATATCACACTAGAGTTTCTGCAACACTACAGTTTATTTTCAATAACCTGGGCAATTTACATGGTTTTGTCTCAAGACATCTGCCATAATGCAAGGGTTTTATTTGAAAATTGCTTCCTCATTTAAGTCCTGAAACATAGTATCCCAAACATGCTGAAAAACATAAATGAAGAAACAAGCAAGAAACAATCTTGTTTTGTGTGTTCTTTAAAAAACATGCTTTTAATGACTGTCTAAAGGTATATCCACAGTACCTTTCTGCTTAGGCATAGTTCTGTTTTTCCTTTGTGCTAAGCAAAGCATTTTAAGATTGAAAAAAGCCTCTTCTTCGTTACAACCCTCAGTGTAACAAGTGTTTACATTTTCATTAAATTTAATGAGTATGCGTCCTCCCCCAGTAAAAATTACTTGTTACCTTTTGGACTATAAAATATGAATTAAAGATCTAAAATGTATTCATGTAAGGCTGGGAATCTTTTTTTTTTTTTTTAATTTGTTAATTAAACCCCAAAATAATTCCCCGGGACCTCATTGTATTTTCTGAACCAATGAAGCAATTTAACAGAGTCTCTACTTGAGGGCATGTGCTTGCAGCCTTGTTTCTGTCTGAATCTCCGGGAGCCCTAGCAGGGAGCAAGGAAAGACCAATCAATCTTACAGGCTTAATTGACATTCCCTGCAGATATTAAACATGCAACATCCCTTTTCTGTCGCTAGACAGAATGCAACATTTCAATAATTTCCATTTATGCTGGAAAAAAATGACAAAAACATTAACTGCAATGAAATGCCAAAGTATGCAAGTTATAGAGTAAATGTACAGAACTGTTGAAAAACACATACATAAAAATGCAACTTAATTATAAAGAATATTGATATTTGCAGCCATTGTCTAGAATTCATAGTGAGTTTACTGTGGCCTTTGAACACATAAACCATTGATATAACCATTGAGAACAATTTGTGTATTCTAATAAATTTGGTAACAAATCTTTTTTTGTCATTTAAGTATTCATTAGAATCCTAATAAAAGCCATTGAAAACCCTCATATCAAACAGTGCATGCATTATACAATGAATTACCAAAACTTCCATTATGCAATATTACATTTTCAGATGTTTACTAGCTGTTTGGGGATTTTGTGGATGAGACCCATACAGTCCTTTGCTATTTTTCTTGACCTGTTACTTATTGTAATGCATGTATCATATGTGAGTTTTTATAATCCCTCTTTTAATTCAATTCAGGTCAAAGAGACTCTATTGGCAGTTCTAGGGAAAGCTGTATTAATTGTAAATGAGGATATATGGAAAGTAACACTGTTCCCTGGAAAGCAACATCAAACAGATACAGTGCAAAGGGATGCCTCCTCACAGAAGCGAGGTGTTTCAAAGCCAGGTGTAATTTATTTAATTCAACAAATCATGTTCAGATATTTTCCTTCCTTTGATTCCTGAGTATTACATATGACAATATAGGCTTTTGACACATATAGCAGTATAAAACCATTCCTATGTGAATTATTTACATTGGCACAAGCAACAGAATGAAAATTAAGCACAATGTTCTCAGAGTTCTGGTAATTTTTTGATGAATTGCAGTAATGATCAGCCTTAAGGAAAATAACTCCAATGCAGTATACTGTGATCTTCAGGAATTGTTATAAGCATTCGCCCAAAGTGACTTTTGAAGGCTCTCTCACCATCTGATGAAAGAGTTTGGGCATCTGGAGTTGGCTGCTACAGCTGTTGCTGTCTACAATTTGTATTTCGATCCACCATTTATTAGTGATGAATGAATATTTTCAGCTTATGCCTTGATCAGTAAGTGTCCATGTCCCAATTTACCAGAAAGCAATTACCAAGCAATTTGTGTCTTATGGACATCTTTTAAAGGTCCAGTTGTGTATGTCTTTTAGTACTTACTTTAAATTAACTATTGATGTGAAGCTCTGTCAAATGCAACTGGGGCTTCAGTCTTCTGAGTCTTTATTTTCAATGATGATAATTGCATGCCAAATATGACTGAATAAGATTATATTCCTAGAACATTAATTGCATTAGCTGTTGTTTTCTGCTCTTCATTTATATGTTAAACAGGGTGGGAAATACAGGTGGTGCACTGACAGATTTGACAAAAGTGTTTGACTACTGCAGGCCAAACTCATCAGTATTTCAGGTGTTGCAATTGGGTGCTGAGCTCAGGTATAATTAATTCATCCACACAACAGCAGGATACTCCAGAGGGCTTGCCAGAAACTAATAAAAGAGCCAGCTCAGTGAATTTTGGTTTAGTTGACGTGAAGTAAAAAGAAATCAGCCAAGACTAGAATAAACGTGTGCTGTTCATGCTCAATTGAGTACTGTCTCAGTGTATTACAGCCTTCATACTTCTTCATACAACCGAAGTACTCCAAATTGAAGTAATGGATTCTCCTGTGAAAGATCTTCAGTGGTACCAGACTTGCTTTGCACACTGGCCAGCTCCTTGATAGACCATGCTTATCCGGCTCACCCATGATTATATTGTAAGCACCACTATGCGAAATTACAGTGAATCAGTTCATGGAGAATCAGATGGCAAAATGGCACGTGGAAGAACAACTCGGAGCAAGCGTTCCATTCTTTGGCCAATAGTGCACCCAAGTAACTGTGGGCTTGCATCAGAGTCAAGGTTGGCTTCACAACTGACTGCTTGAGCACGTTTATTTACTTCATATCTGAACAACTTCACTGTTGTGTCAATTGCACTTCATTATAATGCACTGGAAAATGTTTTTGGCATGTAATCAATGTTGATGAATATGTCAGTGCTGATACGAATCAGATTTTCTGATTTTGTCCTTTTCCTATTCTGTGCCTATGTGTAAATCCTATCAAGGTGCTCTTTTAGAAAACATATATATAACAATGTCTTATTAATATCTGTGGTCTTGAAGTCTGTGGTTATGGAAATGTAGAATTCATCTACAACTAAATTGACGTGTGTAATATCCTATCTGACAAGGAAGGCTTTTATTTTTATCTTTGCTTATCTGCCACAATGGGTAAAATAAATCCTACATGGGCTCTGTTGAATTTGCATGAGAGCATGCATTCAGCCAGTATGTTATTGAGTAACAATGTACGTGATTGTGCTCTATAAGGCTTTGCAAGTAAACTGGAATGCAACCAGCATCAAAGCAACTCTTAAACCAGCATAGTATGAAAGGCAGTTTACTTTAGGCTGGTCTAAGCTTTTTAAAATTATTTTTTTAGATACAAATTATCATAATAATTAACAATTTAATTTGAGAAGTACCGCACATTAGAAGTGACTGTAGTGAAAAAGGGTGAGCAGCACTGAGGACTAGATTAGATAATGACAGTAACAACAGATTTTGTGTCATTTTACTTGGTAACAAGCAGACAAAAGAAACCACATTTTACACTGGCCTAAACTCCCTATTAAATGACAAAACCTTTTAAGGAATGTAAAGATTTTTTCAGAAATAATAACATATGTTTTGCAACTCTTACCTTACATGTTCATATTTATATATTCCTTGGCTTTGACCTACTGTCATCACATTAACGTCATAGGTGCATCTGCCACTAAGAGGGCAATTTGAGCAATTAGAGATTTTTGTCCCAAGTATTCCAAGTTTGACACCAGGCTACTTAAAATGGTTTTCATGGCTTTTTTGTTTAAGATAAATCATGCACCTTTAATACCATGCATGCCTCATTATTGCCATTCTTTAGCATGGTTTCTCAAACTAGTCAGGAATGAGATAACCAAATCTTGTTTCCAGCATTGTAGTGGATTGAATTAGTGATGGATAATTCTGGAGACTATTCGCTCGATGTTGATGAGCCATTTTACATACATTTCTTTGAAGACGCCATTCATTACATTTATAAATTTAAGTTGGAGAAGCAGTTTTGATAATTAAATTGAGTCTTCTGCAGAGAGCTTGGGATTTATTTTAAAGTGTTCACAGTGACTTGTATTGACACATTATAGAACAAATCTCAAAACACTGAAGATGGGATTTTAATTGCTTAAGTAAAATAGAAGCTTCATATTACTTGTTGAGTTTAATGAAACTGTGTACGGTAGGCAATGGAAAGACGGCAGGCAATCTTCTATAAGCAATGGAAGTGTTTATTTGTTTATTGTTACATGTAAAATAGTTTATTGTTACATGTACATTATGCATGTGGTCTGTTAATTATACGCTGGGACAAGGATTTATGGTGTATATTTCTGAATTAAGAAAATTCCATTCCATACATCACAGAAGGAAGCAATATGTGGAGTTCACTTTGCTGTCCATGGTGCTGAAATGCATCTGGCTAAAATGCCACTATATGCATAGAATACTAATTGATAATTCTTTATAAACCACATAGCTCCTTTATTAAGGTTTTGGAAAGTGCATGCCTCCTTTTATTATATTTTTTTCTGCAAATTACTCACAATGTTGGTATTCATATACTTTTTAATTCCCAGTGATTCCTTCACCTTTTGATGTACTTTATATGTGCCCTGTGTTTTATTCTTTCTTTTCCATGTATATTGTTCTTGTCCCAAATAGATTAGAGAGATATTTTATATATGTTGATTTTTTTATTAACATTTACTGCCATTGGGTCTGTGTTAAAAAGCAATATATCACACTTCATTCAAGTCATAAAGCTAGAGAAGAATAAGCATAAAGCCATGGCAGATAATGACAAATGACAGTAGTAACATTACTGCGCAAAATACTATGATTTATTTAGAGTATACTGTACATATACTGTATATATTCATAATAGCAACATGTTTTATGAATATCAATCATCCTACAGACCACTCAGCAATTCGCTGATGGAATGCCTTCATGCAACATAAAGAAGACTATTCCCACCCCAACAGATCAAGAGGAAATATGTCATTGTATCTCAATAACGCATTCAAATTTGAGTGAATTTGCAATGAATTAGTTACAGTTACAAAAGAGAGTGCTCTGTACCTAATATTGGAATTTCGAACAAGTGTGATCAAGAGTTTCAGTCTTCAGACTTAAATGCATCACCAGATTAGTTATGTTTTATATGCAGGTCGTTTGGAAATATTTCCTCGTGGGGTGATTTTATGTTTTTTTCAAGCAAATTTTAACTATTTGCTTAATAGTTAATGCTGATGTATGCTCTAAACAATACATTGCACATTGTTTATTAATAACACCATAGTAAACATGATTGTACATACAGCACTGCAGTTGGGCTACTCTTAGCTTTAGTATATCTATATCTATAGATTTATTTGACGTTATCTATTTATATCTCAGGCAACCTTCTGCTTATATGTGTCTAGAGCACGTCTAGCACTCCACGTAGGAGTTTTAAATACTGATGTTTTACGCATTGCTACTCATATGGTGCAAATGTGCAATTCTGCAGGTTTCAGCTGATTTTAGCCACCATGCAGTGTTTCTTTAAGACTTTTTGGAGGCTAATCAGAATTAAATGTCCTGGAAACTGAGTACCTCTGCTTTCTGAATCATATGACAGGACCCTATAGAAAAGTTCTAATATTGTAACTAATGAGGTTTCCACTTGCATTCCTCTTGGCCTCAGGCAACGTACTGAAAAGCTTGTTTAGTTCATAAGAAGACCTTCCTGCTGTACCTCTCGGTGGAACAACTTGCTGAGAAATGCACCTGAAGCAAAGTTCTCATTGTGTTTGATTCTTTCTATAGAGATTCCTGCTTCTCTTAAAAAGAGATCTGAAGTGTGCCCAAATTACTGTGGTCTAAGAAAATACGACTTGTTGTATACTTCACTTCTGTGATCTGTCTTTTTCTTTTTGTGTGCACTTCCTACTGACAAAATATTCCTGCTGAATTTGGCATTGTTAATTAGAAATGTAGCGACCTAATATAATTAATATCTTGCAACATACAGAGAGATTGCTACATAGTCATTTAAGATTTGAAAGGTTTCCCTTTAGGTAAGGATGGGTTTATTTGGCAAATAATCTCTGCTTGGTTTTTGATCCACCCTGCTGTTAAACGAGGAGCACCTTATGTTTTCTCTAGTGTACTGTGCAACTGAAATGATCAGGAGTTGGTGGATTATGGGAGAAGCTCATTGTGTAAAAAACATGATTCTCATTTTTACTGTGTTCCTTAAACATTTAACTTTCTTGAAAATCTGCTCAAGAAATATATACCAAAATTAAAATAGAACATGCAGTTCTCATTTCTGTTGGCGATGCACTTACTTATGTGGGATGGAATTTGGCAGTGTTGATATTTCAGAATAACTTGATGTTGCAGGAAATGGTAGAACTGCTTTCAGTACCAAGGGTTTAAGGCAGCTTTGCTATGAATTATCTGTGGGTCTGACTTTTATGGCGCACTGTACACTCTGCCAAAGGGCATCTGCCCCCCAGTTGCCATTTGACATTCCTGACATTTCCAGGTCTCCGAGACTACTGATGTGAGCTAATACTTGAGCTGAGGCTAATCTCTTTCCCTGTTGCAATCAGAGCAGTATTTCATTTAAACTGATGCCATGCTTCACAGGTGATCTTTAGAATTAAATGTCTTTCACATCACCACTGGTGCGCAGTCCCTGGCAGTAGCGCTGTGCGTTGCCTGCCCATTACAAGAATCAAAGCCCATTGGGGAGCGTTACACTACAAGCCACTTGTGATGGTAAAATGTTAAATGGCTCTGTTTGTTTAGGTTTGGCAGCTTGAAAGTGAAAGTAACTTCACTTTCTGTGTTTAATTGCATCCCACTTTTATTGTCTCAAAGAAGGTGTTTTTGATAGTAATGCTAGTTTATTCCAAGCTTTATATAGTGATTGAACGGTAAAGGAAAACAGAAACAAATCTTCAGAAGGTGTTCAAATTGTAGTCTGGACAGGGAGAGCTTCATCTCATGGTGAGATTGCATGTCTACTAAAAACAGTCATTGAAGAAACGCATTGGGTTTTCAAGTGGCTTCTTGAGGAGCCGTGTCTCAAAATATAACATGAAATATAGATATTGGAGAACCTCGCAGGAGCATTTCAGAACTCATAGCAGAAGCGAATGGCAGTTTATTTCTTTCAGACAAATAAGGTTTCAAGTCCCTTTGGGAGAGACTGCAAAGCTTTCTAAAGTGATCATGCAGTTGAAAGTTTTAAGATTCGAAAGATAAGCCTTTGTTTTTGCATTTAATTTGCTTTACAGTGGCTAGCTGGAGAGGAAAATGCTGGAGGCAATGCTAACATTCTCTTTGCCCCTGCAGTTTACAGTCTGTGTCAATGTAATCACTGTATCAGAAAGCATTATCAACTGCTTAGGCTAAATAATTACGATACGGTTCATTAACAATGTGGCTGGTTTCGTATTGAGTAATGCAATTTACACGTGTGAAGCTTACATGAAAGAAAAGGATGTCGTAAATCTGGATATATTCATTTTAAAGCCATACCATAATTCATGAAATGTGGGTTAAAAACAAGTAATCCAATGCATAAACACTGAACACTGTCACTGGAGATCTAAAGCTATTTTGGTAAAATATGTTTTAAACTAAGTGTTATCAAATTAAACTACAATATGAATTCAGTTCCCATTCTAAGCACCTGCCTCACCAGGTCATAGTACTTTACACTTATATATTCCACAAAATGTCTGGTCAATGGAAATGTTTATTTGGAAGCAATACATTATTAAATTAAATGTCAGTAAATAATAATACCAAATTGAAGACCGAAACTTGTTTGCACTCCACAAAAATTACATTTCATTTAAATTCTTCAATAGTTCAAGATTGTTGGCACCAGTTGTTTATTGTATTATCTCCAAGATAGCAGGTGCCTAACATTTCTGTGTGAATCCTTTAATAAGATTAGACTGCAAATGCTTCTCCGATAATGCACCCTTCCTAAGAGTAAAAGACTTCTCTGTTTTTATCAGGAGCTCATAACACAAGATCTTTCCTTTCTTGTTAAAGTGTATCACTGTAGGTGATTTTCAAAAATGCTCCGACATCGCTCTATGGAGTGGTTTGCAGTGTGTTTCCACGTAGTGGTGCCCATAAATTGAATTACCAGATCCTTTACTTAAAACATGGTCTCCCAAACAATTGCATCAGCAATTTCACCAATTAAAGTGGTGAAAGTTGTATATATATATATATTTAAAACAAAAAATCCAATTTCATTTAACCTGAAGGTCTAGGCAATAAGCCTTTTTCCTGTAGAAGTGAACATCAGAGGCAAATGGGTTCATCTATCATTAGCTGATGAATGGATCAGAAATCCTGTGTTTCAAACGTCCCATTATTTGGTCCACAGTCAGTACAGGTCTATATAGATACCTTAGTAGTTTCATAGCCAGTCCCCAAAACAGTGCTACTTGTTTGGTGCAATGTCCAATTTGATTTAACAATATGGCATTTAAATCTTTTTTTTTTCTTTGGTAACTGTGTTTGATGGCCTGCTTATTAAATAAAGGTATCTAGAGGACTACAGACAGGTGTTTACAATTTAGAGTCCAAAGAAACCAATTTAATTTTAACATACAACATCTTGAGTTGGAATATATTATATGATAAATGAAAACTTCCATATGGCTAGTCACTACATTGATTTGACACTCGAGCAGAAATGCAAATATTTATTTCAGAGGGGTGTGTAGCTGACAGTCAGCCAGGTGGTATTTCTAAAAATCAATTACTGCCATAACTAATTAGTCGACACCACCTTTACTGTACTGCAACTAGAAGTATTAAAACTGGAGTTGGAGGGCCTATGTCAAGATCATTTTGACTGATTTAGAAGACAACCTGGACTTTATTTTAGAATTTTAATTAAAGTTTTTGCATTTTACAATTTTTTTTGCCTGCAAAGAGTGGAAAAGTTATAGAAAATGACAATCTCTAGTATTCTGCTCCCAAAAACTACATCGATAAGACGGAAGGTTAAAGAGAAATGGTGAATTCTATACTTCATTTTATGAGGACTATCTGATCGGAATTGCTATTCCATTGGGCTGAAAGCAATTACCATACTTTAAACGCACGTCTCCGTGACACTCCCATAATAAGAGGGGCATCATGCATGAAGTTGAAATTCATAAGAAACAGAAGCCCAGAGGATATAGAATACAGTGTGTTGTTCATTTTTCCATACTAAACCCATGTTCATGAAGTTCTTTAATTGCAGGCCAGGAGAGAGAAAGTTGCACAAACATAAAGAAAAAGAAACAAAATGTACCTTTACAGTAGATTTCCTGTTGAACAATACAGTTTTACAGTTGATGTATGCTCTAAACAATACATTGCACATTGTTTATTAATAACACCATAGTAAACATGATTGTACATACAGCACTGCAGTTGGGCTACTCGTAGCTTTAGTATATCTCAGAACTCAATTTGAAATGCTTTAAACACCACTTTATCATAGACTCAATGAATGTGTAGTAATATTTTGTTTATATAAGTATTCACTGTGTTAATTTAGTCAGTAATTGTTTTATATTTAGCATTTTTGTACGTAATACAATTATTGAATGATATTTCTGTTGGTGCTGAGCAAGATTCTTGTGCAGGCAAATCAGAGCAATTTGATTCAACTTAACTAAGACATCTGACCATTTCAATTGACTGGTCTATGTGAATGACATCATCACAGACTGTCTAGACGAGTTTCGAATTACACACCATTTTCAAGTACTTGAGTAAGACTAATTTAAATTGAACAAATACACACTAAATTAAAGCCGGGTTTCAATAGCCTGAACAACCAATGTATCTCATCAAGCTGCAAAGGAGACAAATGGGCTCCTGTAATACAATGCCAAGGATAGCAAGGCTAAGTGTACTCGTGCCATGACTTGATTGGTAATGGTATTAAAAACACAGGGTGCTGTTTTGCCATGCACAAACATCACCGTGGTCAGCGTTTCTTATGTGTTTCCATATTTATATCAAACATATGCCTGCATCTAATTATAGCAGTAATGTAGCTGCCTGTCATTTCTCTGGAGAGTTTGCTAGGTTTGTTTTATAGATGGTTACACGCTCATCTCCTGAATGTGGATTAGACGTATTTTTTCAGAAAAATGAGTTCTGCCACTTGACATACAAGAAAGAAAGTATTCACTGTGTGGTCTGTACTTGTGTTTGGAAAGGGTATGAAGTGACTAGTTTGTGTATTAGATAGCCTAGTAGACATCTCATTTTTAATGTCTTGCATTGATGTGGAGAGATGCTTGTGTCATCATTATTGTTATTATTAATTTTAACAATAATTCGTAATAGTAATAGTACAGGGTGTGTTTATGTATCTTTGTAACAATGTTTTGCCAAATGTATGTTAAGGTATGGAAATCCAAGCAAGTTATTTTAAACTTCATATTGTCACGGTTCCCCAGTACGCACCCTCTCTCTCCACTAGAGGCCGCTATCTCCCTGTCTTTCCTTCCCCTCATTGTTCTCTTCTAATCTGTCAATCAATCTATTAACATTCTGGTCTCCCATGTGCACTTGTTCACTCTACCTCTGTTTCCATTGGCCCTGCACCTGCCTTCCCAGTTCCTGCTTCCCTTCTTAAACCCCTCTCTGCGCTCACTTGTGGCGAAGTCTCGTCAGCATTGTCTACGATTCCAAGCCTTGTCTCCTCGCTCCTTTTCGACCATTGCCTGTCTTCTCGTTTTCGACTCCGTCTCACCTTTGCCTGTCTGTACGCCTGATCCCACGACTATTGCCTGTGACCTTGACCACATCCTTGCTTAACCCATTTGTCTTGTCTGCCAGCTCTACGTGAACTGCACCTGGGTCCTTACTTCCTTGCCCTGCGGTCCTCCACCCCTGAGACCGTGACACATATTAGTTAAACTGGTTAATTATTATTTGTATTTATTTTCACATGTGGATTTTTAATATTTAATATGACAAAAGAATAAATATTCAGGTAGAAACAGATATACAGATATACCAGGTTACAAATCTATTATGAAGTTTCACAATGTTGATTAAGCATGGACATTCGGTATCACAATAAATCTAAATTAAATTGTATGATGGCCTGAACAGTGTTTATCAATGGCATATTACTATACATTTAGTACATTACTTAACACTATCATTACAAATTACCACCATCATCATTATACCATAATTCATCATTAACTGTGTCCGACATTTAGCTGGGCTTTACAATGACTGACAAATTCTCAGCTAGGAACATCTTTTGGGAGCTATTTTTCCAGTCCTTTATGTGTAGATTTATAACTGCTATAAATAGATTTATTTTTATAAACACAAATATAATTTCAAGACTTCCCACAGTACAATACATTTTACTTACTCAAATTACAGAGCACTTCCATTCAATAATTGTTTACACTGGCTATCTCTGCCAGCATAGGCTTCCTGCAATAAAGTGCGTATTGTGAATCAATATTTTTCCACACAAGAAAAGGTTGATTTAAGATGGGTATCAGTACCTATGCATATTTACTGATTGTTGTAGCATTGAATAGTTTTCTTCCTCTTGGTATCTGTGGAAAATGAAATACTAATCTTAGAGAAAATAAATGACCAACCTGATATAGAAGAAAAACATCTTGGATAGGAAAACATCTCCATTGTTCTGTAGAGGATCTGTATTAGTAATGGGCCACCATGATCAACATTAAGTGTGCCTGCAGGGCAGTACACTAGCACACAGTGAACTGAACCCTGAGTATTTTTTTCCCTTCATAAATCAATTATAGCCATAATGGCTTATGTGTATTAAAAGATTGAAGTCAAAGTTCATTTGTCTGCCTGGAAATCCTCTTGGAATCCATGACAAACCAATTGCCTTCCCTCAGCTGACTGGTAAGCAAGAACAGCTTTGTTTTCTTCAGAGGGCAGGAGAAAATCACATAGCCATATGATAAGAACTGATAGAAAACAATTACAACCCCATTCATTATGTATCTTTTAAGGCCAGTCCCATCCATTCAGATAAGTTTCTTGCATTGCCTTCCACTCAAATAGGTCTTTCAACCCAGTTACGGCAGAAGAACTACCAGAGTCCCTCTGTTCCTCTGAAGCAGCTGAACTTGGCATAGCGTGAAGTGCGCCTCTGTTTTAACTGATACACTGTGATTAGTCGGCCTTCTGGATTTACATATCCTGATATCAGCTTGGCACAGATGTCTTTCATTGTGCTGCTGGCCTGCTCTAAAAACAAAGTCCAAAAGAAGATATTGTTGTCCCTTGGATTGCATTAAGGCAATTAAACTTTTAAGATTGTTGTCACCAGTAAGTGTATGCCATCAGAGGGGCACAGAAAAACAAGAAACAAACAAGGAAATCCAGAGACTGTGACTGGCGACTTTATGAGCAGTTACTTGATCGTTTGTATGTATTTTTGACTGAAATGTGTAACCCAATCACATTTTTAAAGTTTTGCTTTGTCTTTAAGTGAGAAATCTACAATATAGAATATAAAATATATATTTTAAACAATATAACTTTTTTTTTTTCTCTTGACAATCCTGATCTCCTTCAAACAGACCACAAAAAGTGCAAAAAGGAGTGCAAGGAATGTTCCATTGACTGTGTGCCCTTACATTAGAGATGTAAATTTGGTATGCTCAAAATATTTATTTGCTTAGTTTACATATTTCCTTATTTAATTCACCTCTCAGACTGAATTGGTTAGCATAACATTGTTGCCCTGTTTGATATCAATTATTTAAAAAACAAAATAATTAAATGTAAGTGCTGTAAGGATTTGCATGCCCTTTTGTCATGGCAAAACTAGTGAACAAGTAGGGATTCCTCTCAATCCTGTCTGTAAAATGTGATATGTAATGTAATTGTTCTGTCATATGTATCTGGGTAGCTGCTCAGTTTGATAGAGAATCCAGAAAACCAAACATAGTCAGCTGTCAATGGTAACAGATGCATCGGTATGAAGAAAGTATATGTACCAGGGGATCCATTATTACTAACTGCCTGTCATGTGAGCTGGCTGTAATGATGAGAGACTAAAACTAAAGTAAAAATTACTGAGACTGAGATGTTTTTTGTTGTTTTTTCTTGTCTAGCATTCTAAGAAATAGCAAGTTCACACCTGACACATGTGCCTGAAAAAAGTGTGCTTAAGAGTTGGGAAAAGCTTTATTTCATCAAGAGAAGCCGTCTGGGAGATCTAATGTCATTAAGTTACAAGCAGAACCTTCAAAAGGTTGCTATGGAACAGCAACGCTGAATTCTCCTAACACCTACTTCTACCTAGAGTGGTGTATTGTGTTGTGTTATAGAGGAGCACTTACATTATTTATGTTCATAAATCAGTAATCAAACACACCAACCATTCTGAAGCTTGCTGGACCACTTAGGCATATTTTGGATGTGCTCAGCATACTAAAAGTGCTGTTTCATAACTATATTTGAAACAGGGAGTTTGCTGACTGAGTGAAAGAACACGTTGCATAGCTGTGTTGAACTAGTTTAATAGATTTTTAGATCCTTTCTTCTTGGTTGTGTTTTAGGATATTGAAAACAAATGTTGTAGTCAGACGAAATAGAGAAGAGCAACAACATTAGAATGTGTAGTAAAATAACATAATATACTCCTGCAGATACATTATAGAAGTTACTTACACTGTATATTATTGTTTGAAGAGAAAGACAGCAATCTATCACTTGTTTATTTCACTGAATGAGATTTTGTTACACAGCATCTTTACAGTACCGTAAGTCAAAAACTGAGATATCCATTTATGTTTTGGATTTTGAGCTAGCTGTCTTGAGCTTAGATAGTGATAGACATTTGCATTTGCATTTGTTGTGCGATTTGATGTTTTGCATTTTAAGGTGATATTCCAGATTCTGGGTGGATCATAGACAACTTGATGCATATTTCCTTCAAGTGGATTTCAAATTTGACTTTTTTAATTTCTCATTATCCCCATTTCATGTAAAGACTCCTTTGCCAGAAACTGTCACTCTTTCAGATGACTGCAGATGACTGGTTTGAGGCAGTAGCTGCCCGAGAATCAAAAGAAAAGTGTGCCAGACCTACCCTAAGTCTTGGGGACATTTAAATTCCTCACACTTTGTAACCTAAAGGAATACTTACTGCTTCATTAGACTTGCTGCAGTGCTACAGTGCACCAACAAAACCTTCAACTTGTGACCTTAAGCAATACTTATCAAGACATTTCCCCCACAGTACAATTTGCACCATATTTTTGTAAAGGAATGAAAAAAATCTAAAATTACCAGGGAATCTAAATTACTACCTTAGTTCTGGTCAAATGGATTTAATGTATTGACTGTGATTTTGCCATTATATATATATTTGTTTTACAAAATTTGAGTCCCATTCTATACAAAAGTCATGTCTCTCTCCCTGTCTTTCTTTATTGGCTTTAATGGAGCAACATTCCTTGACAATTTTTTCTTTTTGCCATCTGCCATTTTCTCTTTTTCTACCTCTGGGTTTGATTCTGAAGCAAATGTGACAACAGCACTCTTTGTTCACTGAACAAGGCTGCATTTGAATATAGTCACAGCAAGTGGAATTGCTTGATATTTCATTTGAAAAATAGACATGCTGGTTACCTTTCAGATTAATTTGACCTAAAAAAATCTTTGCAATTCTCTTGCTTTTTATTGTTAATTAAATACATGTTCTTCTACTTCTATACTCATCTTCTACCAAATGCAATGGAAATGTAAAACCTTTTATTTTTAACGGACCTCCTTTCTGAGTAGGCAACATCTAAACATCTTTGTTTTTTGAAATGTTACTCTTTTACTTCTTACTGACTTCTTCGTTCATTATAAGATAAGATCAATACATCCACAAATAAAACAAATATATTCTCTGTCACATTGCATACTTTAGTAAAATCAAATTTCAGCAAAATATCCTAGAGACACTGGATTTTACACAATGATCCTACATAATATATAAAAATATTCAAATGGAATATGAAATGAATGATTCTTTTATAATACACATTTTTAATTTGAAACAAAGAAAAGTAATCATAATGGGTCTATTAAGCAGATTATTGCAAACTGGTTCTATATTTTGTGGATTGTTAATTTCAGGCTAGTTGGAAGGATACATTGCAAAATTTAAACTATAAACACAATTCATGTCAGTAACGTGTTGTGTAATATTAAAGTATTGAAGCAATATAGACTTCCCTCAGGGAGAGACTTTGGGTTTAATGGAGCCCCTGACTTGTAATGCATAATTATTCCCTCTCAGTCAAGTGTTATTGCTTGTTTTTAATTACATTGATTTTTGGATCTTCTGGTAGAAATGTGATTCTAATGAACTGACTGCAGAGAAGAGACCACCAATATTTTTCACACTTCCAATGCTCTCATTGACTAGTCAAACATATACATATATATGTTGCTCACCTCCAAGTAGTGTTGGCATGCATTGTACAGTATAGAGACAAAGGGTGAGGGGAAAAAGTTAATATTAAACTCATTAAAGTTCGTATTATCCAGTGTTTAGCGTTCCTGATTATGGCAAAATAAGCCATCTGCTTGGGGCAGATGGTTTCCCTCAGCAGCCTTGTGCAATTTACCAAACAAAGTTTGCCTCTCCTTGCAGAAATGACTACCCAAAGGGAGTTCTCCAGCTTCTGTTGCTCCATAAATTGTGAGCAGGTGTTTCTCCTGTGAATCAATACTCATTTCACTTGTGATGGGTTAGCCTCTCTCCACTATTGCTTAGCATTAATTAATAAGGTTACCAATTAATCAGTTCCATGCGATTGGCCTGCCTGATTATGAAATCAAATGGAGTAGTGAATAGTCTCATTAGGACATAATATTCAACATTATTCCTAGGGCCAGCATATACTGGTCTTTATCTCATTCATCTTCCTTGAGTTCCATGGATTTTCAATCAGTGAACAGTACTGCTGTTCGCTCAGCCCTATCTGATTTGTATCTTAACGTAAGGTTTTTATTATAGTAATTTGTCTGTCTATTCATTTATCTATCCCTGTATTTATGTCTATCTATCTGTGTAACTCTTGTTGCGTGTTGCTGTTCATATGTTTCGTACAGGATATTAATACATTTAAGAGAGAGGTTTCTCATTCAAATGTTTCAAGTTGTTTTGTTTATGTGAGGGCCAAGTACAAATTTGGCTTATTTCAACATACTATCTGTAATCTATTGATGAGGTCTGTCTCCCATGAAAACAAATGGTTGTGTAAACACTAAAGAGAAAGAAAGAAAACAACAGCTTTATAATGCATGGCTCATGCTCTGCCCCATATTTAATTTTTCAAGGAAAAATGGATGTGCTGCTTGCTATTACTAGTCAGACAAAATGGATTTAATGTTATTGATTTTACGTCATTATTTGGAAAGCTATTTATAAACAGGTGGCATGATGGAAAACACTCAGTGTCTCTTATTGCGATTATTAAATGGGCCAAGAAATGTGATTGATTAGAAAATAACTCTTTTAAAATTGGACGCTCTACTCCCAGATTACAGATGGATAGTGATGCCTCATGTCTTTCAAAAGTCTTCGACAAACGTTATAAAGTTTTTGTTCGACAAATTATTCTCTTTCTATTCATCATGTATCTTTAAAGCTAAAACACACTTTTTTCAGGAATTTCAGTGACAATCCGAGTTTATTTCAAAGTTTGTAACTTTAATTACTGAAACTAAAGTCTGTATATAAATAAGAAAACCTATATTAACTTCCAACATTTAATACATGTATTTCAGTGTTTTTATTCAGCACCTTACATGGTGGACAACAACAAAATAAAGTAAGTATATCCTCCTAACAGAGGAATCTTCAAACTCCTGGGAGTAGTCCTAAAGAAATAAAATAACAAAAATGAACAAAACAGGCACGGGGGATGTCTCTGTGACGCTCCAAGGCAGAAACTGGGCTATGGTGCTATGGCATCTCTCTAGGGGAAAGAAAATGACAGGAAGGTTAAATAAGGTGAGGCACAGCTGTGGTGAGAGTGCTGATTGCATCTAAAGTCTGTATCTAGTCTGCATCTAAATACCTGGTGCAAAGCCGATGAGGAGAAACAACCCCGCCCCCACCAATAGCTGTGCCTTGACTGGGCTGGCCTGTCACTAACTGTCACACAACCACCCACCAAGCACGCTCTCCTGTGTGGGTAGTGGGCCACAAAGTGTAATTAATACAGGGATGTTCGTTGTTGAATGAAATAAGGTGCTTTTATTTAGTGTCCCTCACGCCATTCATATAGGATACAGTGACTATCTATCTATATATTTACAATGAACATACAATAAGTCCATATTGTGCACCAAAGAAAAAATAAAACAAAGCAAAAAAGTATTTTTTCACTAATAAACAGAAAACAGTACACAGAAAAATAACAAATAGACAAAAAACTCTTCCACAACTAATTCTGCAAATGTAAATACTATTCTTACTCTTACTCTTAATTGTACTCTTAGTTTAATCCACTACCTCCTCTCTCCACAACACTCCTACTGCTATTTATCTTTATTGACCCCATATTTCTATTAAAAAGATTCTTAAAAATGTTTACCAGCTTTAACCTGCAAGCATCTTTTTGGCATAACATGCTATATAATGGTCTCACTCCCCTGTTCATTATTTCAGAAATCAGACAATACACTTTTTTAATGTCAATTTAATGCAGTAAACTGGGATTGATTTTCAGAGCTTCTATGTATTGCAAGAATCCTGATTTAATTTAATTTTTAAAAAGGTTGTCAGTGAATAGATGGAGATCAGTCCCGACAGATTTTGAGTAGGGTTGCTTCGATTAATCGATTAATCGGGTCTATTAATCAACTAATTAATTGATTGACGATCAATATTTTTTCTTTTAAATCAAGCAGATTTTTTTCCTAAATTATAATGACTGGCAATTATATGGTAAACACTAGAAGCACCGATAGCTCATTAAACACTGTGGTATAATGGATGGCAAATGATCGAATAAAACACAAATGTAGTATTAAAATTTTTCCAGCACATGAAAGACTGTAGACTGTAGGTGAGGTACAGATCGTGACTTGAACTTGATTTGCGTTTACACAGCTAAAACGCCGTAGGCATATTTAATACATACACTACCATTCAAAAGTTTGGGGTCACTTCGAAATTTCCTTGTTTTCTAATGAAAAGCACATTTTCTGTCCATTAAAATAACATCAAATTGATCAGAAATACAGTGTAGACATTGTTAATGTTGTAAATGATTACTGTAGCTGGAAACGGCTGATTTGTAATGGACTATCTACATAGGCGTACAGAGGCCCATTATCAGCAACCATCAGTCCTGTGTTCCAATGGCACACTGTTTGCTAATCCAAGTTTATCATTTTAAAAGGCTAATTGATCATTAGAAAACCATTTTGCAATTATGTTAGCACAGCTGAAAACTGTTGTGCTGAATAAAGAAGCAATAAAACTGGCCTTCTTTAGACTAGTTGAGTATCTGGAGCATCAGCAATTGTGGGTTCAATTACAGGCTCAAAATGGCCAGAAACAAAGAACTTTCTTCTGAAACTCGTCAGTCTATTCTAGTTCTGAGAAATGAAGGCTATTCCATGTGAGAAACTGCCAAGAAACTTAAGATCTCGTACAACGCTGTGTACTACTCCCTTCACAGAACAGCGCAAACTGGCTCTAAGCAGAATAGAAAGAGGAGCGGGAGGCCCCGGTGCACAACTGAGCAAGAGGACAAGTACATTAGAGTGCCCAGTTTGAGAAACAGACGCCTCACAGGTCCTCAACTGGCAGCTTCATTAAATAGTACCCACAAAACACCAGTCTCAATGTCAACAGTGAAGAGGCGACTCTGGGATGCTGGCCTTCTAGGCAGAGTTGCAGAGAAAAAGCCACATCTCAGACTGCCCAATAAAAAGAAAAGATTAAGATGGGCAAAAGAACACAGACACTGGACAGAGGAAGATTGGAAAAAAGTGTTATGGACAGACGAATCTAAGTTTGAGGTGTTCAGATCACAAAGAAGAACATTCGTGAGACGTAAACCAAATAAAAAGGTACTGGAGGAGTGCTTCATGCCATCTGTCAATCATGGTGGAGGCAATGTGATGGTCTGGGCGTGCTTTGGTGGTGGTAAAGTGGGAGATTTGTACAGGGTAAAAGGGATCTTGAAGAAGGAAGGCTATCACTCCATTTTGCAACACCATGCCATACCCTGTGGATGGCGCTTGATTGGAGCCAGTTTCCTCCTACAACAGGACAATGACCCAAAGCACAGCTCCAAACTATGCAAGAACTATTTAGGGAAGAAGCAATCAGCTGGTATTCTGTCTATAATGGAGTGGCCAGCACAGTCACCCCTACAGCTAGATCTCAACCCTATTGAGCTTTTGTGGGAGCAGCTTGACCATACGGTATATAAAAAGCGCCCATCAAGCCAATCTAACTTGTGGGAGGTGCTTCAGGAAGCATGGGGTGAAATCTCTTCAGATGACCTCAACAAATTGACAACTAGAATGCCAAAGATCTGTAAGGCTGTAATTGCTGCAAATGGAGGATTATTTGATGAAAGCAAAGTTTGAAGGACACAATTATTATTTCAATTAATAATAATTATTTCTAACCTTGTCAATGACTATTTCCTTTTAATTTTGCTGTATTTCTTATTCAAACTCATTTCATGTATGTTTTGATGGAAAACAAGGAAATGTCTAAGTGACGGTAGTGTATATTTAGGAAAAGTCAAGAATAGGAATGCACCGTGTATTCAGGAACACAGTAATTCAGATGAAATTGTTCAAACTGACCAGCCCTGAGCTTCTATAGTGTTACATTATAAAGGCAAATCACGCAAGAGATCACATCACAAGAGCTACAGTACAGTATGTAACTGCAGGGTTACAGCCGTTACTAGGAAAACTACAGTCTAGCTTTGGATTCAGAAGGAACTATTGAAGACAAAGTAAAAGTTTTCTGTTTCATTTGAATTAAATTATTTTCTTAAAAGGGTAATATCATTTGCGAGCAAACACTGTTTGCTGTAGCAAGAGCGGAAGGAGAATCCTCTGCCATGTTGCAGCTAAACAGTAATTGTTTTTGCATTATAATTATAGTTATTTAGCATAGCTCTCAAGCGTTGATACCCAATCTCAAACTCTGAATCATTTTCGCTAAAAACTCACGCAATGAGTGGGCGATAAATAATCTGTGCGGTTCCCACTTGTCAATAAAATCTCACTATGATTTAGTGTTGTTTTTTTTAAATATACATTTCTATTTTATTTTTGTTATCATTGTGTTAAGCGTTGTTATAGGCTACTGTAATATCAATCCCTAGTAGTTATTAAAGTTTTACTGTGTAACTACTGTGTAGTTAGAAAACATTACGGTTTTATTTAATTCTGTTAAGGGAAAAAAACAAGGTTCAAACCTTTTTGATTACCATTGGTTTTTCCATAAAGTCCTACCTTCAGGCTTAGACTTCAGAGAACATAGTGGTGGTAACTTGAGTTAAATTTACCCCTTAGTATTATGGCTTTTTGGACAAACATTTAAATATATTGTGGCACAGTGCTGGGCAGGGCAGAGAGAAGTCCAGATGCTCTGGGAGATGATTCTTGCAGGGGAAGCACCTGTCCTGATTGGCCAGCTCCTGCATAAAAGCATGAAATCAGCATTCTTTGTTGTTTGGAGTGCAAGAGGAAACCACTGGTAACAAACTTTGACTATCCTTCTGGATTCTGGACTTTGGCTTGGTTGATGGTTTGTTCATGTTTTTTCCATTAGTTATATGTTTAGAGTAGGGACCTGTTTCATAATTAGGTTAGGCTCAAACAAGGAGCTAGGGTTTTGTTTGGTATTTGTATGTCCTCTTGTTGTATGCCCTACATAAACCTGCTCTTCCTTCACCCTGCTCCCCTGCCTCTGATTTGCTTTGTTCAGAAGAAACCCAGCCTATAGATCCCCAGATGCCATGTCCATATGTCCACATATATATTCCTTTACTTGGATAGCTAATGGGTCTTCAGCTTTTCATCAACATTTAAAATAGGACCATGAATCACCTGAGTGCTACGGAAAAGAACACTTTACTGGATATTACCTGGGAGGATTTCAGCTTGTCACCTATTGTTCTCATGGAAATTAAGCCAACACTGCCCAGCTGTAGAGAAGTATTATTTCTAAAAAACGACATTTTCACTGGGAGAACATCTACAGAGGCTCTTAAATCCCAATAACTCCCATCTTTTTAGGTCTTCTCTGCTGGGAGCTATAGTCAATTATAGCTGTAGGCATCCTTCCATCTCGTACCTGCCAACCTGTGATTGATCCTGCAGCACAGTGAGCCACCATGGCAAGAACCCAAGGCACTGCTCGCCTTCCTTCAGGGGGAAACCTTTGTTCTCATCACAGGCGAGAATGATGACCTGTCTGAAGTGATTGAACTCCCTGAAGGTGAAAAGTGAGGCATCAGGTCCCAGCTCTGGCAAACCCTTGCTGCGATCCTGAAGGTCACTGCCATCACTCTGAATATGGGGTTTTGTCTGTTGTTCATTCTGTCGTGATAAACTGTTAGCAACAACAGTCATTTTGAGTGTTGTAAAGGCTGTAAAACAATGTGAGGCCCATAGGGTATATGATATATATCGGCAGATTCCATCACTCTCTTCCAATCACATTCTCATTTTAGTTCCAGCTGTCCAGTTCTCAAATGTCCATTGTTAATGTGTAATATTGCCTCAAACTATAGGTTAAAATATTCTTCTTAGTTATTCTTTAGATGCAGTGTAGATTTGCTTGATATTTACCTAATTGTTCCTAGTCTCATGAATCAGTCTGCGGTTAATATCAAGGCATCTGGGAATAAGGGCCCCAAAATTATCAAAGTGGTCCCTTTGATTTGATGAAAGTTTTTTTTTTTTTTTGTCTTCCTCATTTGAACTTAGTCTTTTTAAGGTCTAGCTGCTTTCAAGAACCATCAAGCAATAAAAGTGTCCGAAACTCTGATAAAGGTAATTGGAAAATTCTATACTTATTAGCATAACATAATTGCCATTACCTTTATCACAGTGTCTGTTAGTTGGCACTCCTCTATAGCTGTTCTAAAGATACGGTAAATATAATAAATATTTAATCCTAGGCCCAATTAGGTTTTGATATAAGTATCAGAGAATTATTAAAGGACATTTTTTACGGTTTAGGAGAGAAGACTTCTCTGTAAACTGGAAGTGCTGCAGTGATAGTGCTAATTTAGGCTTCTGAATCACAACACATTTGAGTGCCAACCAACACCATCTGAGGTTTGTGCTTTAGTTATTTTAGCACCTTAGAACAAAAACTAAATAACTGTGATGCTTCTGAAAAAGCTGCATTGATGTTAGGTGGAAATTAGTATTAAAATATAAATAAATGTTTGCACAATGGTTAAATTCTTTATGCACTCGAGAGAATAGACTAGCACAGACAATATAAATCTGTAGTGAAGTACTGTGATGTTTCAAGTGCCTACCTTTTTAAACGGAGTGCTTACATCTACACTCCATAAAATATATATTATAATTTATTTTTTTACATTTTAAAACCCTGTGTGATGAGCTTGTCTGCTTCCCACTGTTACTAGACTGGTATGCATCAGTCTGACACAGCTGGCAGTAGTGTAAATGCATATGCCTACCTTGAGCTGAGATATTAGTGCTGCTTCCTATTGTGTCACCTATAACTCTTTCTCATTACCGTTTGAAGAGTAGCTATTGTTTGCCAATACTCAGGCTGGAGTCTGTCTTTCTCCCAATGAGGTGAATACCTTTACCTTCTTCAGGAATGGCATTTGAGTCTGAAGGGCATATCTGCTTTTGCTTGTGTGATGAAAACATTTTTATCTTAGGTGTGCTCTCTTTCTATATTTTTACTGTGCTGTGCAGAAGGCGCAACCATGGTTCATTGGCCATTCCCCAAGAAGGCATAATACATCTCGACATCTCCTGTATGGCCTGCTGGTAGTCTTCCTGTATAGTATGGCACACAACGGGTGCATTAGCTGAATCCATTAGGTCCCGGTTTGAGATGGTGGCTTGAACATGGCAGTTGAACCCCGTGACATGACAGCCTCCCATTACCTTATGCTTTCATCATGTTAGTCCCTTTAGGAACTGCAGACACTCAAGTGTTGGACATCCCTTTAGTATTTTATATTTTATCTTGCATGTTATTGTAATTTTAGATGTATTTCCTAATTAATTATTGTGGTTCTGTAGGAGGAAGAAATGTGTAGATTATATAGATTATTCCTTTTGAAGCATTTCTTTAACCAAACACTCTTACACTACATTCAGCAGACTTCTCCTTGTGCGGTGGCTGCAACTGTGAAATGCCATAAAACAAAAGAGCTGCTCATTTTTCACTGATAACCTGAGGCGAGCTGCATGATAAATATATATATATAAATTGTACCATCATGATGATATGTCCAGATTATGGTAAGCATCATTATGCTTTAAAAATATATATATAATATGTACAAAAATCTTAATGCAGACTACGTTTTGGCAATCATGTACACATATTAAATCTTTGACTTCTGAAACTGATCGCAAATGAGCCTTTTATGATCTTTAATTGAAAATGCCATCCCATGAGATGGAGTCACTGGTGAATGACAACATGCTCAGAGACGTCCTTTGTACCAATTCTAATCTTTTTGCATCTGAATCTAGGAGAACCACACTTAAGAAACATTACTGTGGAAAAGTTCCCCTCAGTAATGGGAGATCATTTGGTTGTGGAAATGATTGATCCTCTGCATTAGAAACATTAAATTGCCACAATTTGTTTGCATCCCCAAAGGAAAAATGTTAGCATTAATAAAACATTACCAAACATTAAAAGGTATTTTAAAGGGCTAGACATTTTTAATGTTAGCAATGCTTTAGAATAGTAGTCTCCTTTTAATGGCACTGGAATTAAGCAAGAAGGCAAACAACAGTCAAGATGTCACTTTCTTTCTAACAAAAGTGTTTTAATCTTAGACATATTTATTGGGGACCCTAATGTAGCCGTTTTTTAATTGCCTTTAAAGCACATACCAAGCTAACAGACAGCATACATAAAAGGAAAAAATGTATACCTGGGTAGCAGATGTGATTCATTTACAGAATAAGAACTAATAGTGAAATCTCCCTGCCTAGTCTTATTGATCATCTGTAGGCTGTAAATAACTGACATAAATATTGGTGGGTTAGGGGCTTTTTCCAGAATGTGTACATTAGGTATAAGACCTCACCACTAAATCAATACTTTGCCTTATAAAGATATATATGTATTATACAACTCCCTGTTTGTTCACCTCTTATTAGTAATTTAATTCAAAGTGCATAGGTATTTGGCAAATGTGTAAATAGCTGCTTGGCGCCTTAGGAACCTGTTTTAAAACTGGACCGAATATGGGGGTGTCATATGAGAGGCAGTATACTAAAGCGAATTATTGTTATTGATCTCTGCTTGGGTCAAACAGCTTGACGAGTTTGTTTAATTTTCCTGATGTTTATATGTATATTTATTTGTCTTCATTTGCGATCATGGAGTGGGGAAATGGAAATGGCTGAGGTAGAGTTAAATTAAATGTCCCCTAAAAATGAATCTGGAAGAGTAAAAAACAAAACAAAAACATTTGTGTCTGTATTATTTCATCATATGAATCTCATATGTTAAATATAGAAACCGACTTCTGGGGAAGGAGAAGACTTCAGAAAATAATTAGTCTCAGTAGAGGAAAAGAGACACTAAGACCTTTCCTTTTTCATGCTTGTACTTATTTGTGAATACCACTTTATTCCTTTGCTGTAACAGAGAACAGACTTCTAACCCTGTCTTGATGACCTTCATAAGAAATGGAGTTGAAAATGATTTAATTAAGCCACAAGCAAGAGTTCATATTAATATCTATTCTAATAGGTGTTAGGATACATAGACACGTATTACTACAAAGATAGTCAGTAGGTATGTTGCCCTGTAATAGAAGTGTCAATGTTAGTACAGCCCTTTTATTTTATATTGTTCAAGATTTTTTTTCTATAATTTTATATAGAATATTTCCATTTCCAAGTCAGTCTAAAAAAGGTTCTTATTTTCTTATCAGCTTTTTTGCAAGGTTAATTAATTCAAATAATACCTTAGGTTTAATCAACACCTACATTATACTGATTAGCAACATGAAATGTGTAAATGGGTCATATTTATTTGAACTTAAAGATGAATGGAAAGAAAAAAGTCATTCACTGGACGTGTACTCTGGGAAAAATATATACAGTGAGGGAAAAAAGTATTTGATCCCCTGCTGATTTTGTATGTTTGCCCACTGACAAAGAAATGATCAGTCTATAATTTTAATGGTAGGTGTATTTTAACAGTGAGAGACAGAATAACAACAAAAAAATCCAGAAAAACACATTTCAAAAAAGTTATACATTTATTTGCATGTTAATGAGGGAAATAAGTATTTGATCCCCTATCAATCAGCAAGATTTCTGGCTCCCAGGTGTCTTTTATACAGGTAACGAGCTGAGGTTAGGAGCACTCTCTTAAAGGGAGTGCTCCTAATCTCAGCTCGTTACCTGTATAAAAGACACCTGTCCACAGAAGCAATCAATCAATCAGATTCCAAACTATCCACCATGGCCAAGACCAAAGAGCTGTCCAAGGATGTCAGGGACAAGATTGTAGACCTACACAAGGCTGGAATGGGCTACAAGACCATCACCAAGCAGCTTGGTGAGAAGGTGACAACAGTTGGTGTGATTATTCGCAAATGGAAGGAACACAAAATAATTGTCAGTCTCCCTCGGTCTGGGGCTCCATGCAAGATCTCACCTCGTGGAGTTTCAATGATCATGAGAACGGTGAGGAATCAGCCCAGAACTACACGGGAGGATCTTGTTAATGATCTCTAGGCAGCTGGGACCATAGTCACCAAGAAAACAATTGGTAACACACTATGCCGTGAAGGACTGAAATCCTGCAGCGCCCGCAAGGTCCCCCTGCTCAAGAAAGCACATGTACAGGCCCGTCTGAAGTTTGCCAATGAACATCTGAATGATTCAGAGGAGAACTGGGTGAAAGTGTTGTGGTCAGATGAGACCAAAATCAAGCTCTTTGGCATCAACTCAACTCGCCGTGTTTGGAGGAGGAGGAATGACCCCGAGAACACCATCCCCACCGTCAAACATGGAGGTGGAAACATTATGCTTTGGGGGTGTTTTTCTGCTAAGGGGACAGGACAACTGCACCGCATCAAAGGGACGATGGACGGGGCCATGTACCATCTAATCTTGGGTGAGAACCTCCTTCCCTCGGCCAGGGCATTGAAAATGGGTCGTGGATGGGTATTCCAGCATGACAATGACCCAAAACACACAGCCAAGGCAACAAAGGAGTGTCTCAAGAAGAAGCACATTAAGGTCCTGCAGTGGCCTAGCCAGTCTCCAGACCTTAATCCCATAGAAAATCTGTGGAGGGAGCTGAAGGTTCGAGTTGCCAAACGTCAGCCTCGCAACCTTAATGACTTGGAGAGGATCTGCAAAGAGGAGTGGGACAAAATCCCTCCTGAGATGTGTGCAAACCTGGTGGCCAACTACAAGAAACGACTGACCTCTGTGATTGCCATCAAGGGTTTTGCCACCAAGTACTAAGTCGAAGGGGTCAAATACTTATTTCCTTCATTAACATGCAAATCAATGTATAACTTTTTTGAAATGCGTTTTTCTGGATTTGTTTGTTGTTATTCTGTCTCTCACTGTTAAAATACACCTACCATTAAAATTATAGACTGATAATTTCTTTGTCAGTGGGCAATCGTACAAAATCAGCAGGGGATCAAATACTTTTTTCCCTCAATGTATGAGTGGTTCTTCAGTATTAAACATATTCAATGAATACAGGGAACAATGAGCGAAAGTGTGGTCAAGAGTGTGTTGTGAATGGAATGTTTCATGGGAAATATTTTCTCAGTGCTCAGTGTAGTGCTATCTATATCTTTTTATCTGTCTATCTACATTTCCTGCTTTTTCTTTCTTTCTAATCACATTAAGAGCACCTGTGGAGAATAGTATGATCCCACTCAGAATTGTGTATGATTTAAGAGGAGCCACACTAATTTGAAACATTTCAAATTGAATCTATGTCTATAGCAAACACTTAGTTATGGTCAGTTCTCAAGGTCTAGCGCTGGCTCCTGTGGTTTGGCAGCTGTTAGCTCTGAGCCTAACAAAACCATGAATATTTTAAGAATGACCCTGGCGTGCACATATTGAAGTGCATTTGACAGTTTCCTGCTGTTGAAACCAATTGACTTTTGGTTTCTATGCAAGTTGGCAGTTGCTGTTTCTGACAATTCTTAAATGTCACACTGTCTAGTATATTTGCATGTAAGTACCCACCACTATTGTATAATATCTTCTTCAACTTTCTCAGCCTTGCTTGAAAGCTGATGCAAGCAGTAGGTGGAGTGTGGTGGAGGAGAATTGTTCAGTGGGTTCCATGAAGGAGAATTCTATGACTGTCTTTTGTTTGGTATCTCTCAGTAAAGGACCAGTGAGCTTGAACACGGTTGGAAGCTTTCTTGATGCATTTTGTGAATTCATAGCCAGGTGCTTACAATCAAGGGAGATCTATAATTACTAAGTCAGTTTATTCAACACTGGAATCTGCTGGGACTTAATTTAGGGAATGGAGGGTGACTTTAAATCTGACTATACTGGATTATTGCAGAAGTACAAGAGATTGTATTAATCTAAACAGAGTGTCTAGTTGACACTGTGATTTTTTTTTTTTGATTAGTGTGGCATATTTTAGTTTTGCACTTCCATCCAAGGTATTATTGTCTAGTTAATACGGGAACATTTTTGATAGTGGTGCTGGAAGCAATAATAAAAACAAAAAAACAAGAACAATATGAAGGAACGTGTGAGTTTGGCTCCATGAAATGCACTTGCCTCTAATGCTGGCCTTGTGCACTGGTGTCATGCTGGGGAATGAGGAAATAGTTATTTAGACCATCCAGAATGTCACCGTGTTAGACGAGACATGCATTAGCGTTAGGTGTGTGAATCTCTTCTTTGTGATTAAGAAGCACATCTTCGTTTTTAAGTGATGAAGGGCTGAAAAAGATTGTTCCGACTTTGCAAATGACACTCTTAAACACAGGCAGAGTTTTTTAAAGTTTTCAGTCTCTTCCAAAGGTCCTTTTGTTTGCATCGTGCTGATTTTTTTTCGTGGTTTTGTGGAGGAGCGTACAAAGAAGTCATTTTTTAATGTCTATACTGTACCATGTACGTTTTGCACATACACGTCATCAAATTCAACAACTTTCTGATTCTTGTGAGATTACATCTGTGTGATTGCAAAATAGCACATTATGAAGAACTGCAATGGCAGGTCGCGACATGTGTCGAATGTAAAATTCAATTATTCAGAAAAATCACAAAACAAACAGGTTAAATGATTATGATATTTTTGGACCGATAGTTCTTACATAAACAAATTACCTAGGTATGTGACAGCACCTTCCACATCCCTAGTTTCGTATAGCTAACTAAACATGTTCTAACTTTAAACCGCAGTTTTCACAATAAATTGTAAATTGAATTGAATGCTGCAACATTTATAGCTTTTTTTGTTTCCATACATGAAAGGCTTGCCAACAATATTACAGTCACATCAAGAACAGATTAGAGAACTGTGTTTTATTCATGGTTTGTTCAGCTGAACGAGTTGTTATGCATGTCTGTACAACTCAAATGTGGTTGTTGATATTTTCATTCACATGTTCTGGGTCATTTATTGCTTGAGGAAGGCAATCAAAATCATCGTCTTGAACTGGCAGTGAATTGGAAATATTTATTTATTTATATGTTAGTTTATTTATTTCCTTCTTCTGGACATGATATTGCTGTAAGCCCAAGTGCCAATAAAAGAACCATGAAATGCACCACAAATTTGCATAAGGGAAGACTAATGTATTTTTTTCTTTATTAAAATATAAAATATAATTCTGAGGCTGTGAATTGCATCTGCACATATAAAATATAAAACTAAATTGTGAAATCATTGATTAATAGAAGTCACTTTCTTTTTTCTTTAGATTTTTGTTAATTATTAAGTTTTCTTAATTATAGATATAATAAGTCTGTGAGATGTAAAAATGATATCTTAAATGATAGATTAAGTCAAGAACTGAGTCATGCAGATTTGATTTTGGCACCTTGTCATGTAGTGTCAGTATGTATTAATGGCATCACAAATTCAAACTGATTGCTTGTAGCTTCCCCAAATATACCACCTGATCGCCAATCAGTGTTACATGTTACAAAGAAAAAAAGTCAAAGAATTTGCAATGTACTTTCCTGAAATTATTATTGTCTTTGTAATTTACTGTTGCATAATATCCATTTAAATGCAACATTTCAGAAGTATTTAAAAAGCTTTTGGGATCTTGGTATAATAATATTATTGTAAAATAAACCAGTGAATGCGGTTGCAACCCTTTTTGTCAGATGGAGATTTGTTGGTCTTGTGTGGACTGGAGGGAGTGCAGCTATTCAAAGATCTATAATGACCATATATGTCAAGTCCTGAGAAGATTTTGTTTTTGAAGCCAAGGCCAGTGCCTTGTGTCCTAGATGGGGTGTAATTCAAATCCAATTCATGAAAACAGGCTGCTCACCTGAGCACATACTTTAAACCTCCATCTTTACACTGCAACGAGCATCCATGCTTTTAGGAGATCTGTACATGTCACAGCTTATTGAAGACAAAGGCTTAACTACCTGTCTCCGAAGCAGTAAGACATTTATGTTGCCAGACTCATTGCTTTATTGAAGAAGGGCTAAACCCTCATTCTATGTAAAGATTATTAAGACAGCGTCAGCATTAAAGGATTTCTTACAAATCTATCTGTGCTCATTATGTGTCCTTAATGACATCCAAGGAGTTCAGCCTCATGAATATTTACTTTGTGTGAGTGAGATGCAGCTTCTTTAAAAAAAAATGTTGGCTTTATTGTGTATATTTTTCTTTTCAACATTGTTGATTTATTTTAAGTTAATGCTAATGGACACAACTGTGGATGTAAGTCATTACTCTGGACCTATAATTGAAGCAGAGAAAAGGAAGCATTTGGAGAAGGGGGGAGAAGAAGAAGAAGAGGAGAAAAAAAGCATCCTGCATTGGGAATTAATTCAGAGATTACTTTGGACTGCAATATAACTTAGCCACCAGTGTGCCTTTCAGATTTATATGTCCTCCGGTTTATTGTATGATCAACACTGGGCCTGGTTAAAGCAATATTAATAATTTCACACTAAAGTTACCACAGTAATGGAGCACCAGGTGTAGTAAAAAAAAAAAAAAAAAAAAAAATATATATATATATATATATATATATATATATATATATATGAATAAGGACAGCAAGAAAGCTGAGCATATGAAAAACAGGCAGAAACATGACCAGGACATTTAAGTAGTGAAGACGAGCATAAACACTTAAGACAGAGAAATGGCATGACCTATACCTTGTGCCAAGTACCCACAAAAACAGTGATACACTGATAGAGAGTAATATGAAAATGAAAATCTGCAATGATTGATATTCAAATGCCCAAAAGACAACTGTATTTGAAGAATACCAACAGCTTGCTATGAGGTTAATTTAAACTATATAAATTATTAAATTTTGTTTTGTTTGTTTGTTTTTCATCAAAGACAAATGTGATGCAGGCTTGATAAAAAATATTGTGATACATGTCACAACAAGAACAAATATATATACATTACTGTCTCTGGGGTTTAAAAATAAAACCTGTTAAAGAAACATTGTCAAACATACATATCTAAGTATACTCGAGAGAAATGTGAAATATGTAAAATTGTAACCCTTGCTTGATATTATTTGTATCCCCTTAAAAATGGCTAAATACATAGATACATAAATAGCCAGGGCTTGTGTATTTTGTATAATAGCATTTGTATTATTATTATTTTTTTAATTTTGTTGTTGAATAATAGTACACTAATACTGTAACCTGGCACACTTTTAACACATTCATTAAAAACATACCAGAATAAAAATAAAAATATACAAGTATTTAACATATTAATACAATGAAATGCTATATGCAGTTCAGACCATGATAATATTTTGTGGGAACTGGCTTTGTGCAGTTGGGCTATAGATCTTTCTAAACCTAAGATTGGAGAGGTTCTAGCCAGCAGCTTAGGTAACAAATGTATTGTCCATCTCTGTCAATGTATTCTTTACATTTTTGTCAAGCGTATTTTTCTCTAATCAATACAATCTTAAAGAAGCATTCTCCCCCTGAAAAGATGTCCTACTGTACAGCAAACGGTGACTTTGGTATCTTGGAGAAAGTCAGAGTCCCTGATGGGGCTTGGGAATTTACATAAGCAACATCTTGATTTGCTGTAACATGAAATTAGGCTTTCTTAACATTCAATTATCTCCACAGTTCTTGCTGTAATTAAACACTCACGGTGCCTACTGTTCAATAAGTATTTGCCAGGAGAAAAGTTGAAAGATAAACTGCTGGTTCATCATGTTTTCATCAGATATGACCTTGACAATCAAAATGGCTGGGTTCAAGATATCTTTGGAGAAATGCCACAATGTCCATAAGTTGGCAGTTAATGACAGAAACATCAGCTGTACATTCACAGTAAGTGGCACTTAATACCAACAGTTTTCATTAGAGAACTGTGGCTCTATGTCTCTCCCATAGTACAGATTTACCTTGAAATGTATTACTTTGGGGAAAGATTATGGTATATCACAATATTCTAAGTAATTCCTTTGGAGGTTAATTGTACTATTCATTCCCTTTTGAATCATTGTACTTAAGTAATGTCAGGAGTTATGTACTAGTGCTGTTATTGCACACTTGACATCAGTTTTAATCTCAGTATCCCTTTAGACATTTAAGAGACAGATACAAAGCCTAATGTCATAATTTTCTAAATGTGTATGTTGCTTGGGAATGCTCACTTACATGGCCACTAACTAACATGAACCTCCCCAGCAACTGAGCATTATCAGCACACACACTCGTACATGGGGAATTGTGGTGTCATTATGAAAGTCAGCAGGTCAGCGGTAGCTATTAAGTGATCCCTAAACACACATTCAAGCTTTTATGTAAAGCATATTTATCCTTATTTTACATTTAGGATAAATGTATAATTGAAGACCTGCCTAACTAAGTAAAAAACAGCCCCCACCCAGGCCAAATGACAACTCTTAGGGAGGTATTTTATTCCATCCCTGGCAGCTCTATAAGCTGCCCTCCTTAAATTTATAAACTTGCTTTTAAATCTTCTTCCCACCATGCTTTGGGCTGAATTCATGAATGCTAATACTGAGATAATAAATCTCACAGGAGGAAAAACACCTTATCCATCAAGTGTCTGAAGTTTTTAACACTGTTTACCCTGTAATTCAAAATAAAAATAGTTTCCTTATGGAAATTCGTATATATATATATATATATTAAACTAAGAATCTCTACACTAGAATGCAATTTCTCAGTATATGGTATTCTAGATTTTCCGTCAGTTTTATGTAAACTACCTGTAACATGATGTTTCAAATTCCGCAATATAAGGCTAGTCATTTAGAAGACTTAAAAGAAGTATCTTAATTAATATAAAGATTATCTTTTCATAATGACATATATCAAATATATGCTAGCTACATTTATATGCATGCATGTAATTATCTATGTAGCTATCTCTCTCACTTTGCCTATGTCTCTTTTTCACAACACATACACATACTATACTCACTGGCAGTTTATAACATTGAGACACATTGGAAACCTTAACACCCACTAAGAAAAGAGAACTATGCATAAAATGCTGTGTTATCCTAAGTTTATGTTCCATGTCATAGTATATGCTGCCATTTCACTTAAGTTATTTCCAGGCACTATTACCCCTTATTGTACACTTCTCTCTTAGTCACAAAGGTTTGTAGACAGCTTTATGAACCTGCTGTAACTGAGGAACAACTCAGCAGCTGAATATCTGTCTTGTGTTAAACAGAAGCCAGAAAGAGGGTATAGGAAGAGTCTCCGCCAATGTCAACCTAACAGTATCTGTATCAAGAGCAGTGGGAGTATTTTAGCTTCATGAGATCAAAACTATGCATAATCACATATAATTAGGGCCCTGAGTTTTACGCAAACTGCTTCATTCTTCCCAGCACAAGGTGATCATGTAGTGTGCTTAATTAAACCACTTATTGATTAATAATCTCCCGATTCCTTTATTCATTTCAATTATTCTATCATTCTATCTATCATTCTATTAAAGCAAATTGGTGCATTGATTAAACGGCAGCAGCTATGGAATTATTTAGTCACGCATCCCTTTATTACTGATGCATCTTATTCAATATTACTACTGCAAAGCCCTACGTATAATTAATTAATAAGTAAAAATATATATGTGTGTGTTTTTTTTCAGATTACAACATTGTCATAACTATATTTCATTAAGTCAGACAAGTATTCTGAATAATGATACTTTTTTAACAATATAATGATTAGGGATTACTACTTGTTGTATCTATAAATTAAAGAAGGGGAAAATAAAAAAGTGCAATACGTCTTTCAAATGACAAGAAGTTTCTAGACGTACCTTTTGCTGTCACACAGGAATAAAGAAAAAAGATTCTGACAATACATAAATAAATGAGAAAAAAACAAGATGAAAGACCCATGGGGCTACATTCATTTTGTAATTACGTCAGTCCGTAAAATAAACAAAATTCTAATGCTAATGGTGACATCAGCATCAAGCAGTGAAGAAAGTTCAGCTTTGTGGTAGCAAAGAAGTTATAAAAATGTTGTCTGCATTCAAATAAGATCTTAAGTTTCAGTAACATGATTTCACGTTTTTTTTCTAAGGTGCCAAACTGAGTGCAAGAAGACACATTTAATTCCCATTAAAATAAATAAAAATCAGCTATTTGTAATTCATGATTTTCCCCAGTAATTCTTTACTGCAGGGTGACAGAAATTGGCCAGGAGGCAGGGATTTAGCAGACAATGCATTTTATGTACATACGGTTGGACTTATTTCAGATTTTGTGAAACATTTTCCCTTTAAACAATTGGTTATCTTCAGGTTTGCTGTATTTCTACCTTTGTTTTAGAAGGACATATCTACATTACATAATAAAACACTTGCCTCCAGTAAATTAATTTTTAATGACTGAAACTGCGTTTTTTGTATACTGGGGGATGGTGAGTTAATATTGTCTAAAAAATACATGTATCACCAATAGCATCAGTAGATTTGCATTTTCGTCCCCCTTGTACTTGTTAGCACATTGGAGTGTCTTATTTTATGGATTTTGTTTTCAACAAAATCTATATGGGAGCAGTATATTTGTTTTGTCTTCCTGGAATCATAGTGAAAAGCTTGGGGAAGTGTGCCAATCATATTCTGATTAATGCCGTACTAAAATAATTAAACAAAAATAAATAAAAAAATACCTCAGCTGAATCAATTTTAAATAAATGAACAGGTACACAAACATTTTAATCAATCTCCCAAGTTGATTGTACATGAAATATAGAACATTTATTTACATATTGAACTCAGCTTCTGCTGTTGTGACAGTTTTCCCTCTTTTTAATAAAGTATCCCAAAAGTAATCTGATTAAGTTACTGATATGTATATATATATATGTATATGTATATATATGTATATATATATGTATATGTATATGTATATATATGTATATATATGTATATGTATATGTATATATATGTATATATATATATATATATATATATGTATATGTATATATATATATATATATATATAGTAGCAGGTTGGGGGGCCTGTCACAAAAAGGGCTGTATGTAGACAGGGTCTGGTCTTGAAACACACAGTAGGGAGGCAGGCAGAGGGTAAAAAACAGGCTTGCCATTTTATTGCTTCCCTCAATGGCAGGCACAGTGTCAAAACAAGCAAAACAAAACCTAGCTCTGTTTGAGCGCTAACTAAACTTAAACAATCCCTAACTACAAACAAAACACTACTAACAATAATAACAGTAAATGCCCGGGTCGGCAGAGCCGTAAACCAGGCAGACAGAAGTACAACAGGGATGAGGCAGGTTCCTAATCAAAGTCTGTATTTCAAGTTCGTTACTGGTGGGAGGTTGTCATGTTCAAGAATGGTCCAGGTCCAGAAAATGGGGGGGTTATTATTTCTCATTTAGACGGTCACAGATCACTCAGTTTCGATTGGATTTCTTTGCAAATAGGCTTGTTTTGTTCAGAACAACTTAATGATTAATTCTGTATTCATTATTTGATGTTCTATCAAACACAGATAAGTTCAGATCCGATTGTGTTAAATTGTTATGTATTAGTACACTGTAATCAGTTTTCCATCTTGACATTTTGAGTTCTCTATGGGTGTGTTTTGCTTTTAACAAAACTTGGATGGTCTTGTTTTGATCAGTAGACTGTCTGGTTCCAGAATATGTCATAATTGTCAATATTTTCTGAGATTTTGTATTCTTACTCAGACCAAGTATCCCCCCACCCCCCCAATTCAGAATCACATTTTTCACATCAGAGAATGCTTCACATTGTTAGAAATCAGAGAGTCTCAGCTTTCATGGGATACCAAACACATGGCAAACAACACAACAGTGAAGAGTACACATGGTATTACACAGATTTTGTGCCCTTTGTGACCACTGCAAATTTTTCTGTTGAATTCCAACACAGGCACACCTCATTCTACTGAATGAGCTACTGATTAGGTGATCACCTGAACCAAATCTTATTTAATGAGGAAAGGTATAAAAGCCACAGCTGTGGTCATCACTATCCTCTTGCAATAGGACCAGCTGGATTGCAAAAACAGTGCTAGTAGTACCTGAAACATAATTTGAATAAAAAAATAACTATTGACCATGCCAAAAGAGTTGAAAAGGAAAGTTTTGAGAGAGGAAAAGTAGGGTTCAATTCTGGCTTTACTGGCAGACGGATACAGTGAGCGTCGGGTTGCTTCCATGCTTAAAATTTCAAAGATGGCACTTCATAAGAACAAGGTCAAGCAGCAGACTTTGGGGACAACAAAGCTATGAAAACGACTCTCCACTGACTGGGATGACCGACAACTAATTCGAAAGTCACTCAACATCTGTAGGATGACATCAGGTGACCTACAAAAAGAATGGCAAACAGCAGCTGGGGTGAAGTGCACAGCGAGGACGGTTCGAAACAGGCTCCTAGGGGCAGGGCTGAAGTCGTGCAAAGCTAGAAAAAAGCCCTTCATTAATGAGAAGCAAGGAAGAGCTAGGCTGAGGTTTGCAAAACACCATGAGGATTTTGGACCATAGAGGACTGGAGTAAGGTAATCTTCTCTGATGAGTCCAATTATCAGCTTTGTCCAACACCTGGTCATCTAATGGTTAGACGGAGACCTGGAGAGGCCTACAAGCCACAGTGTCTCGCACCCACTGTGAAATTTGGTGGAGGATCGGAGATGATCTGGGGGTGCTTCAGTAAGGCTAGAATCAGGCAGATTTGTCTTTGTGAAGGACACATGAATCAAGCCACGTTCAAGGTTGTCCTGGAAGAAAACTTGCTTCCTTCTGCTCTGACAATGTTCCCCAACTCTGAGGATTGTTTTTTCCAGCAGGACAATGCTCCATGACACACAGCCAGGTCAATCAAGGTGTGGATGGAGGACCACCAGATCAAGACCCTGTCATGGCCAACCCAATCTAAAGACCTGAACCCCATTGAAAACCTCTGGAATGTGATCAAGAGGAAGGTGGATGGTCACAAGCCATCAAACAAAGCCGAGCTGCTTGAATTTTTGCACCAGGAGTGGTATAAAGACACATGAAAGCTGTGATTGAAAATCAGGGTTATTCCACCAAATATTGATTTCTGAACTCTTCCTAAGTTAAAACATTAGTATTATGTTTAAAAATGAAAATTAACTTATTTTCCTTGCATTATTCGAGGTCTGACAACACTGCATCTTTTTTAATTTTCTAAATGACAATATTTTTATTTGGAATTTGGGATAAATGTTGTCAGTAGTTTATAAAATAAAACTAAAATGTTAATTTTACCCAAACACATACCTATAAATAGTAAAACCAGAGAAAATTATAATTTTAACTATAATTATAACTACTACTACTAAATAATTTTTTGTCTCAGGTGACGCTAAAATTGAAAATCATCATGAAAGGCAAGTTTAATGACAAAATTCCACAATCCATCCACAGCGTTCCTCGGCCGAGATCCAGGGCCAGCAATCCACCAGTGGAAAGCCTACCATTTCTACAGGCCTTGCCTTCACAGTTTTTGCTTGAGCTCATTTCAAGCATTGTATATTCAAATCAGTTCAGAAAGACCCAGTGATCTGTATAGCCAGTGATCAAAATACAAAGATGATCATGTTATGCCCTATCCAGTTATAATTTTAAGTTGTTATTTACATGAATTTTGATTAATGTAAGTTGCGGAAGGCCAAATGAGTCATTGTTTGCATTAATGTGAATAGCCCTTTGAGAACAAGTCATCCACAATAAATCTTTCAACAAATGTTTTGCCGAAGACAAATGTCTACTGTGTAGGGACACTTCCTGTCTTCATCAGTTCACAACAGCTTTCACTCAGTGTGTAAGGGTTCATCTGGAAAAGGCTGTTTCTATTTACCTTTCCGTAACATTTCTTGCCTGGTTAACTTTGTGGGTATGTTTATGCTGTTAGGAGGTGTCGGTGCAGGCAAGGACTCTGATCTTTCCTGACAGATACCTATTAACTGACACAATTGAAAGAGACTGAGGTTGTCACCATTGGAATTGCCAACATGCAGGCCCTGAAATCTTCTGCAGTGATCTCAGCAATGTATAAAGCAACAGATACTGTTGGCTTTTTAAAGGCATAATCAAGGTTTTCACCCGAACTCCTCTGAGTTCAAAATAACTGCAGACTCGGGTCTTTTATTGTGCCTTCAATCGTGAATGCAAATTGCAGATTATAAGTCGCCAGATAATGTAAGTGTCAGAGATTTTTGCTGTTATAGTTCAGTAGAAACAGTTGAATCTGTTGACATTATTAATACCACTAAACACAAGTTAATTAAATGAAATATCTATAAAAGATTATTCATGCATGATTTTATCTGGGACATTTATTTGCTTCAATGGTCTACCATGTAAATGCACATATAATTACAATTTATACAGTTCAGCAACTCTCCTAAGATAAAAAAGTATTAAAGGATATATTTAAATGCATACATTCTCCACACCCTGAAATATATATTTCCCCCCCATCATTATTCAAATGAACCAACAACTGAAGCTACAACCTAAGAAATCTTGCAGCCAGGAATAGACACACGCTGAGATGTTTTAATGAGTTCTTCACAGAAAAAAATGTTTTTCCAGAGAGCAGTGAAAATGCTCATCAAAGTCAGAGTGCAAAGGAAGGTTCTCCCTAGCAGTGTTATTGGGGGTAATAAGTATCAAAGCAGAACAATAATGGTACATGAGTGTGTATTCATTTTTAATTGTTTAAACATCAGTGCTTTGAAATAATTATACATTCCAACTTCACCTCCTCCCAGGCCTGTCTGAGCTCTCTTTTGGTGAACTTGTTGATAGAATATAATTGAGTTAGTTTTCTCCTTTCTAAATACAAGAGAAAAGACAGAAGAAAATTGTCTTTGTTGGGTTCACATGCCCCACCAACCTAGGCTGTAGATACATAATTTCTCAGTGTTTACAGAGGTGTATTGCTAACAGTGTCATATCCCAGAACAGAAATTATTCAAACCAGGAGGTGGTGTCACACACACTGACATGTACTTGAACACAAGTAAGAGCAGTTCCTCTGTGTACACACTGACAGTGACACGTAGGGAAATAATTTAAAGAGAGTCGCTTTTAAGTTGTAAATGGAGGCTCAGAATTACACTGTGCAAATCTGGTCTGCAGGCATTCCAGTGTCTGTATTTGACAACGTTTACTAGGCCTTTACAGACAAATATTAAACATTAGCCATGAATAGTGTGTTCAACCTTATTTAGAAGAAAGGTATCTTCTTTATAAACATCAGGTTTAAAGACAAAATCAGAAAACATCTATATTATTAATGTAAATTGGAAAAGACCTGCAGAGCAAGTGAGAATCAATTTCCCCCCTAAATGGTTTACCCAAGATTGTTTTCCTTAAATCTGTAGAGTACTACCTGTATTTTCAGAAATAACATTTGTTTAAAAAAAAGCTTAATATTCAGTAGTGGATTTTTAAGTCTTGCACTGCCCATTTATTGCAATGCAGTGTTATGGGTAGTAGGAATGGCCAAGATTCCAACAAGGACATTTTAAAGCTTTTCATTCCGGGCTAAAAAACAAAAGAAATGATGCCCATTTTGTGAACGTAATTGAAAAAATATGCAAAATGTAGCAAGAAGCAGCACAAGACACAAACAGACAAACAAACAAATAAATAAATACTTCATGATGTAGTTGTTTATTACCCAGAGATGCATTTTGTTGGTAAATTGACTGCAGTTAGGTGTTAAAATACAGAAAATTATTTTATAACATAAACACGACACACATTTTTGCACTGGAGTAAAGTGGCACAACTGGTTTGTGTGAAGTGCATGCGAATTCTAATGAGTTTAAACAGTCTTGTCTGGTTTAACATCTGGTCCTCCAGGCAGCTCACTCATATGCAATGATGTGATGTTAGCTGATGTGGCAGGGCAAGGAAGTTCTCTTCAAATGACCCCAGTACACTGACAGTATACCCTGTAGAGGTAACATCCCCGGAGTCTTATGATGAAGAGAGGTGTCTTAACTTCTAAAAGAATGTAAAAATATAAATACATTTAGATTACTAAAAGGAAAGCAATTGTATAGTGTATGAATTGATGTATATATTCTACATTTTAATACGTTTACTATTTTATTAGGGGGACATAAACATATATGACTGCCGTTACACTGGAGTTATAGCCTATTGCTTTGTGCATTGTCAGTTTGTGTACTACTTCTACTGATGAGGCAGAAAGCTATCTAATATTAATTCATATTCACTTACAAAGCATGTATAAATGTATACAAAATAAGGTAACAGATTGCTATGTTCAGCATCTGAGGTTCGTATTACAGCCTCTATGCATACAGTGTATAATGACAATGTTTAAATAGCAAAATATGCCACCAAAAATATGTGGTTTCAGATGTTTCTTCTTAGGTTCATTTAAAATAAATATTACATTAATTACAAAATTATATTGCCATATTCACCATATTGAGCAACTTGAAATGATCCCTATATAATTATTCAAATGTCAAAATTGTCTTATTTTTGTATATTTAAAATAAATGGAATTTTATATCTAAACTAATAATGAGGATATTTCAACATAAAAAGCAAAAATATGGATTACAGGCTAAACTATATTTTAAACATATTCCATATGTTAAAAATCTATAAAATGGTAGCAATTTTGGCATATGAATACTATAAGGATCAAAAAATTCAAGCATGTGTTAAAAATATGTGTTTGTTCCATATGGATCCTAAGAAGTGTAATGATGTTTTCAATCTGCTGTTGTTTGAACAGATTGCCTTCACAAGACAGTTTTCTGATAGACTGATTAGCATTTAAATCATCTATAAGTCTCAACTCCATCTCTTACAAATGAAACTACTTGCATTTCATGTATTGCTTTATTGACAATACCTTTCTTTCAAAATCTTGACCTACAATTCGCCCCCCAGCATCAGAGTGTGTGGTGTTGACAACTAAGTCCAGTCTGGATGCAGAAACTCGTTGGCTTTATTCCATCTTCTCCGATCGTCATGTGAATCAGCCTTCTTTCGATCACAACGTTAAAAGCAAGCTTACTGTAGTGTTTCACTATGACGTGTCACAAAGGATATCAATTAAATTACACAATTTCAATACACATCAAGACTTCATTGATGGATAGAAGTATATGACCCTTAACTTCCCTTTCATTTTCTGATTCTTTTTTCCCCAAATGCTGTGAGATAAATCTGCCTTTGGTTTAAATTAACTTAACTTCTTTGTTCTGTTGATACAAATAAATACAATGTCCCTTGAAATCCCTTAAATTCTGCCTAACACTGATTTGTTTGGGAGTTTTCTTTTTTGTTTTGTATTTTTAAGATAAATGATATGCATTATAACTTATTGTGATAGTATTACCAATTAATGTTTGATGAATATTGTATAATAGTTGATCTCAATAGTGATCATTAAGGCTAATTTGAATTGAGTGGGTAGTTAACATGCCAAAAGTATTCACAACAGAAAATCACAAAAGCATGCAAATAGATTACACAAGGAGGAAATAGAAAAAATGAAAAGCATATATTCATTAAACAGGGAGTAAATGACATATGGTGTCAAATATATTAAGCACTAGGCACATAAATATCAATTTGGGAATGAATGGCCATTGATAATGCTTTTTTAAAACTTTACAAATTAAAATATTTATCTATGTATAAATTAGAGATTGCTGCACTGCTTTTGTATTGTTTAAAATGATGGATTAATAAACAGTTGTATTAAAATATAAACAGTATCATAGCACAGTGTTTAGTGTGTGATTAAGTTGCCTGCTGGGCACAATTTTCATTGTGAATAATAACCCTGGGCATTCAATATTTTGGAGCTGGACTGCTGCTAATTAACACACCAGTTAAGGATTGCTTAGTTGCCTTAATTTTCTCGGTTGTTTGTGTCCAAGTTGGCTTAGCTGCTCACAGCTGCAAAGCCATGCCGGATTCTTATTGAATCCCACTCCACGTGAAATGGCATCATCCGGTGGAAGAAACGCTGCTTGTACATTTAGTTACTTCAGCGGTTATTCAGTTACTCTCTTGTGAATGGATTAATGGTATACTATTTTTTTATTCTTCTCCCAAATCACTAATGCTTGTATGGTCATTGCCACATTTCATAAGTGACTCAAAGGAGATGGGTGACAAACAAACTCACTGCTTTTTTCCCATCATTATCTTGAAGGGGGAAAAAAGGGAAATTCAGCATGTATACAATAAAGGGACATTTGCTAACTCAAAGGGGATACCTCCAGAGCTGGCGCTAGTGTGTGAGTCGTGCCAGGCTATACGACTTCATCAACTGGAGCCCGCTTTATAATCCAGTTTGCTGATGTGATAGATTGCTGACAGCAACCTGGCAGCCACTTGCTGAATGAGAGCCATGGTGTAATGGCTGGATGGCTTTGCTTCTGTGAAAGAATCATGTTTAATCACAAAAAACGTTGAGCTCTAATCAATGGAAATGTAAAGCTCTTTCTATTTTATTTTTGCAGATACCAGCTTAAAGTATCTGTATTGAAGCCTCAGACACCATTTGTGAGCCTCTGGCAAGATTCCTAGTCATGCTCTGCCAGAGACAGAAATAACGGCCCGTCTTCTTTTTTTTTTTTTTCGGACCCCGAGATGCAAACAACATAGGCAGGCCAGGCGTGGATGAGCAAGACCAATCAGTAAGAGAGTGCAGCAATTACTGGGCCATTTGCGATGTAATCTAATCACTGTGTCAAAACAGTCTGCCTGTTGCATTCAATAGAGTTGTGTTCAGGACCCTGCCGAATACCTTGGTTTATCCACAGCACAATGTTGCATAGCATATTTTGCTGAGGCTTTACTGAAGTGTCTTCATACTGAAAATGAAGTGATTGGGGTTTTTTAGAAGCCGTTTGACCTGCTTGCATGAGATTTGTACTTTAGAGCCACCGCCATGTGTTGTGCTGATGCTTTAGGTTCACCAAGTCTCGAGGAATGCATCAGTGTTTGTTTGTCGTAAGGCCATTAAAGCTTGTATGCCTGACACTGATAAGGAAAGTGAAGAGGTAATTTACAATCAAATCAGCTCTTCTTCTATCTAATCAGTTATTGCTTAAAGCAGTTTCCCCAAAAGGCGTCATTAAAGTGTCAGAGTTTTGTTCCACGATTATAAAGCAAAACAAGCAACTAAAAATGAAAAAAATTATAACAAAGAAAAACTAGTGGCTCATTGCACGTTGAGACTGTTAACGCCTGGCCAGATTTAGAAAGATTACAAGTACATCACTGAGAAAGTCATTTGACTATAGTGTGCTTGGCTTTCTGACTGTCACCTTTTTTGGATACTGTAGTTGGAATGGGTTTTCCTGCTAGTCGTCCACAGCATCAACTCCAACCTTCAAAGGAAGAAAAGTGGAACTTCTCCACTGATGATAATCTTGGTGAGAAGGGTGGGCCTTGGCCAGCTACATCCAAGCAGATGGATTCATCAGGAAGCATGCCTTGAGGTTTCAGCCAAAAACTGAGAGAGAGAGAGATGTGGGAGGTAGGCACTGGGGGTAGCAATATGGGGATAATTGTCAATCCTGTGAAAGGAAAACCTGCAATTACAGTTTAATAAGGGCCCATTACATTTCTGGGCAAAACAGTCTTGTAAAGCAGCATCTAGAGACAACGTTATATTTGTGTATACCTAACAAGGTGCCAAAGTGCCCCATTCTGTTTTGTGTTTTAGCAGAATGTGTCCAGCATGTTTCAAGATGGATTTCAGATTGGTTTTATATGCATGCAATGATTAGGTTTGCCACCTGCCTTATAGCAGTCTATTAATGCAGTCTATAAAGTGTACACCATCTCTCTTTGTTTAAGCTGTTATTTCCTCCTCTTTGGAGCCACCTCACTGTCAAGCCATGCAACATTTCCTTTGATTTCTCACATGAGAAATATAGCAACTGTCTTTGAGAAATCTGACAGCTGGTGCACTATCAAGAGCTACAAAAATGCAGATTTGATACCTTAGCTGTAAAAATGGTATTACGAATTCCGCATTTTGCAACTGAAAGAAAGCTAGCCTCATCATGGTTGTTGTAAAACTAAAGGAAGGTGATTATTCGTAAAATACTACACTTACTGTTTTACACCTTGCATAATTCTAAAAGCATTGATTTCCATTATTTACTCAAACTTGTTTTTGGTTTAGGTTTAGAGCTTTCTACATACACAGATAGTTGTAATCTTCTCCTGAGATCTGTGCATGTAAACTCACCATCTGTTCTGAAGCATTTACGAAAAAACTGCACTCCATTTGGTAACATGATGTTCAGTGTTTGATTTAATTTTGCCTTTCCGTTACCACTGATCGCTTTGCTTTGAGTTGTACAAGTATCCTGGTGAACATACTTTCTCAATCCCACCCCTCCTTATGTAATTCTTCTAAAAAAAGAAAGAAAGAAAAATGAACAACCAGTACAGGGAAGAAAACCCTACTGTTTTCAAAAGAAAACAAAAAACTGATCTTAATCTAAACAGTGCCTTGAAGATACATTTCCCTTTAATGTATAAATGTATAAATATAATATGCAAAACATATTCAATTAAGGATTCAAATGTAATTCTCCATTGCCCTTTTTAATAAAGTTTAGCTTCTGGTTATCACTTATCTTGATTTTGAAGTTTCTGTTTTGGTTTGTTTTTGTCTCCACGACTGCATGCTTCTCAAACTGTGTTATTTGTGATTTAAGATTATACTTGTTTAATTCACAGTAATGATTTGAATCTCTGAAGTGCCCACTTGTGCCCGAATACTTTGGGAAGAAAAGGAAATGGTGGCATCCAAAAGGGTTAATATCCTAGAAAGGAAAGGAGTGGATGAGAGCCATATCAAAATTATTTATTTAATACTTTTCTGCTGACTGTGGTGCGTTTTTAACTTATTGAAGTGCTGTGATCATTAGTTCGACAATAACTACTCAGAATATTATTTTAGCATAAGGGTTGTGAGGAAGTTCGAATCTGCATTTGTTGATGTTGAACTTCGCACATTTTTAGCAAATCCGAACTCTGTCGAATACTCAACCAAACGAATTTGAATTGCAACATGCATGTGCCTAAAGCCAGTCCTCTCATTTACTCAGTACGTTCCAGACTTTATTTTAGATGGAGAAGGGATGATGTGATTGTTACAGAGGTGATCAGGGGTGTAGTGCTGCCAGAGTGCAGCTCCGGCACTTTAAAATCTGCTCAAGGCGGAACCCCGGGTTGTAGTGGGTGCGCCACTTTTTCAATCCCATGTTTCACAATTGTAAATATTTAAAATGATTAATAAATGTACTTAAAATATTTTGTTTATCCACGTATTTGTCTGAAATAATATGATGAGAATAATAAAGACTGCTTCTTAACGTATCAATTCACATACAAACTACACCACTGGAGGTGACAACATATTTTGGTGAAACTTGCATTTTTATAATTCGGTCATTTAAGGATATATATGATTAATCCATTTATATGTGGGATGATTTTCAATTTTGTCTTCATTAAACAGTATTTAGTAGAGTATTTAGGATTGACCCTGTCCTTCTCTGGA